>NC_141824.1:526144-568520 GCF_982586985.1 Callionymus lyra | reverse complement strand
GTACTTCAGTCGTACACATTAATACACTGATGTACTTCAGTCGTTCACATTAATACACTGATGTACTTCAGTCGTACACATTAATACACTGATGTACTTCAGTGGTTCACATTAATACACTGATGTACTTCAGTCGTTCACATTAATACACTGATGTACTTCAGTCGTTCACATTAATACACTGATGTACTTCAGTCGTTCACATTAATACACTGATGTACTTCAGTCGTTCACATTAATACACTGATGTACTTCAGTCGTTCACATTAATACACTGATGTACTTCAGTCGTTCACATTAATACACTGATGTACTTCAGTCGTTCACATTAATACACTGATGTACTTCAGTCGTTCACATTAATACACTGATGTACTTCAGTCGTTCACATTAATACACTGATGTACTTCAGTCGTTCACATTAATACACTGATGTACTTCAGTCGTTCACATTAATACACTGATGTACTTCAGTCGTTCACATTAATACACTGATGTACTTCAGTCGTTCACATTAATACACTGATGTACTTCAGTCGTTCACATTAATACACTGATGTACTTCAGTCGTTCACATTAATACACTGATGTACTTCAGTCGTACACATTAATACACTGATGTACTTCAGTCGTTCACATTAATACACTGATGTACTTCAGTCGTTCACATTAATACACTGATGTACTTCAGTCGTTCACATTAATACACTGATGTACTTCAGTCGTTTACATTAATACACTGATGTACTTCAGTCGTTCACATTAATACACTGATGTACTTCAGTCGTTCACATTAATACACTGATGTACTTCAGTCGTTCACATTAATACACTGATGTACTTCAGTCGTTCACATTAATACACTGATGTACTTCAGTCGTACACATTAATACACTGATGTACTTCAGTCGTTCACATTAATACACTGATGTACTTCAGTCGTTCACATTAATACACTGATGTACTTCAGTCGTTCACATTAATACACTGATGTACTTCAGTCGTTCACATTAATACACTGATGTACTTCAGTCGTTCACATTAATACACTGATGTACTTCAGTCGTACACATTAATACACTGATGTACTTCAGTCGTACACATTAATACACTGATGTACTTCAGTCGTTCACATTAATACACTGATGTACTTCAGTCGTTCACATTAATACACTGATGTACTTCAGTCGTTCACATTAATACACTGATGTACTTCAGTCGTTCACATTAATACACTGATGTACTTCAGTCGTTCACATTAATACACTGATGTACTTCAGTCGTTCACATTAATACACTGATGTACTTCAGTCGTTCACATTAATACACTGATGTACTTCAGTCGTACACATTAATACACTGATGTACTTCAGTCGTTCACATTAATACACTGATGTACTTCAGTCGTTCACATTAATACACTGATGTACTTCAGTCGTTCACATTAATACACTGATGTACTTCAGTCGTTCACATTAATACACTGATGTACTTCAGTCGTTCACATTAATACACTGATGTACTTCAGTCGTACACATTAATACACTGATGTACTTCAGTCGTACACATTAATACACTGATGTACTTCAGTCGTTCACATTAATACACTGATGTACTTCAGTCGTTCACATTAATACACTGATGTACTTCAGTCGTTCACATTAATACACTGATGTACTTCAGTCGTTCACATTAATACACTGATGTACTTCAGTCGTTCACATTAATACACTGATGTACTTCAGTCGTTCACATTAATACACTGATGTACTTCAGTCGTTCACATTAATACACTGATGTACTTCAGTCGTTCACATTAATACACTGATGTACTTCAGTCGTACACATTAATACACTGATGTACTTCAGTCGTTCACATTAATACACTGATGTACTTCAGTCGTTCACATTAATACACTGATGTACTTCAGTCGTTCACATTAATACACTGATGTACTTCAGTCGTTCACATTAATACACTGATGTACTTCAGTCGTTCACATTAATACACTGATGTACTTCAGTCGTTCACATTAATACACTGATGTACTTCAGTCGTTCACATTAATACACTGATGTACTTCAGTCGTTCACATTAATACACTGATGTACTTCAGTCGTTCACATTAATACACTGATGTACTTCAGTCGTTCACATTAATACACTGATGTACTTCAGTCGTTCACATTAATACACTGATGTACTTCAGTCGTTCACATTAATACACTGATGTACTTCAGTCGTTCACATTAATACACTGATGTACTTCAGTCGTTCACATTAATACACTGATGTACTTCAGTCGTTCACATTAATACACTGATGTACTTCAGTCGTTCACATTAATACACTGATGTACTTCAGTCGTACACATTAATACACTGATGTACTTCAGTCGTTCACATTAATACACTGATGTACTTCAGTCGTTCACATTAATACACTGATGTACTTCAGTCGTTCACATTAATACACTGATGTACTTCAGTCGTTCACATTAATACACTGATGTACTTCAGTCGTTCACATTAATACACTGATGTACTTCAGTCGTTCACATTAATACACTGATGTACTTCAGTCGTTCACATTAATACACTGATGTACTTCAGTCGTTCACATTAATACACTGATGTACTTCAGTCGTTCACATTAATACACTGATGTACTTCAGTCGTTCACATTAATACACTGATGTACTTCAGTCGTTCACATTAATACACTGATGTACTTCAGTCGTTCACATTAATACACTGATGTACTTCAGTCGTTCACATTAATACACTGATGTACTTCAGTCGTTCACATTAATACACTGATGTACTTCAGTCGTTCACATTAATACACTGATGTACTTCAGTCGTTCACATTAATACACTGATGTACTTCAGTCGTTCACATTAATACACTGATGTACTTCAGTCGTTCACATTAATACACTGATGTACTTCAGTCGTTCACATTAATACACTGATGTACTTCAGTCGTTCACATTAATACACTGATGTACTTCAGTCGTTCACATTAATACACTGATGTACTTCAGTCGTTCACATTAATACACTGATGTACTTCAGTCGTTCACATTAATACACTGATGTACTTCAGTCGTTCACATTAATACACTGATGTACTTCAGTCGTTCACATTAATACACTGATGTACTTCAGTCGTTCACATTAATACACTGATGTACTTCAGTCGTTCACATTAATACACTGATGTACTTCAGTCGTTCACATTAATACACTGATGTACTTCAGTCGTTCACATTAATACACTGATGTACTTCAGTCGTTCACATTAATACACTGATGTACTTCAGTCGTTCACATTAATACACTGATGTACTTCAGTCGTACACATTAATACACTGATGTACTTCAGTCGTACACATTAATACACTGATGTACTTCAGTCGTTCACATTAATACACTGATGTACTTCAGTCGTTCACATTAATACACTGATGTACTTCAGTCGTTCACATTAATACACTGATGTACTTCAGTCGTTCACATTAATACACTGATGTACTTCAGTCGTTCACATTAATACACTGATGTACTTCAGTCGTTCACATTAATACACTGATGTACTTCAGTCGTTCACATTAATACACTGATGTACTTCAGTCGTACACATTAATACACTGATGTACTTCAGTCGTTCACATTAATACACTGATGTACTTCAGTCGTTCACATTAATACACTGATGTACTTCAGTCGTTCACATTAATACACTGATGTACTTCAGTCGTTCACATTAATACACTGATGTACTTCAGTCGTTCACATTAATACACTGATGTACTTCAGTCGTACACATTAATACACTGATGTACTTCAGTCGTACACATTAATACACTGATGTACTTCAGTCGTTCACATTAATACACTGATGTACTTCAGTCGTTCACATTAATACACTGATGTACTTCAGTCGTTCACATTAATACACTGATGTACTTCAGTCGTTCACATTAATACACTGATGTACTTCAGTCGTTCACATTAATACACTGATGTACTTCAGTCGTTCACATTAATACACTGATGTACTTCAGTCGTTCACATTAATACACTGATGTACTTCAGTCGTTCACATTAATACACTGATGTACTTCAGTCGTACACATTAATACACTGATGTACTTCAGTCGTTCACATTAATACACTGATGTACTTCAGTCGTTCACATTAATACACTGATGTACTTCAGTCGTTCACATTAATACACTGATGTACTTCAGTCGTTCACATTAATACACTGATGTACTTCAGTCGTTCACATTAATACACTGATGTACTTCAGTCGTTCACATTAATACACTGATGTACTTCAGTCGTTCACATTAATACACTGATGTACTTCAGTCGTTCACATTAATACACTGATGTACTTCAGTCGTTCACATTAATACACTGATGTACTTCAGTCGTTCACATTAATACACTGATGTACTTCAGTCGTTCACATTAATACACTGATGTACTTCAGTCGTTCACATTAATACACTGATGTACTTCAGTCGTTCACATTAATACACTGATGTACTTCAGTCGTTCACATTAATACACTGATGTACTTCAGTCGTTCACATTAATACACTGATGTACTTCAGTCCTTCACATTAATACACTGATGTACTTCAGTCGTTCACATTAATACACTGATGTACTTCAGTCGTACACATTAATACACTGATGTACTTCAGTCGTTCACATTAATACACTGATGTACTTCAGTCGTTCACATTAATACACTGATGTACTTCAGTCGTTCACATTAATACACTGATGTACTTCAGTCGTTTACATTAATACACTGATGTACTTCAGTCGTTCACATTAATACACTGATGTACTTCAGTCGTTCACATTAATACACTGATGTACTTCAGTCGTTCACATTAATACACTGATGTACTTCAGTCGTTCACATTAATACACTGATGTACTTCAGTCGTTCACATTAATACACTGATGTACTTCAGTCGTTCACATTAATACACTGATGTACTTCAGTCGTACACATTAATACACTGATGTACTTCAGTCGTTCACATTAATACACTGATGTACTTCAGTCGTACACATTAATACACTGATGTACTTCAGTGGTTCACATTAATACACTGATGTACTTCAGTCGTTCACATTAATACACTGATGTACTTCAGTCGTTCACATTAATACACTGATGTACTTCAGTCGTTCACATTAATACACTGATGTACTTCAGTCGTTCACATTAATACACTGATGTACTTCAGTCGTTCACATTAATACACTGATGTACTTCAGTCGTTCACATTAATACACTGATGTACTTCAGTCGTTCACATTAATACACTGATGTACTTCAGTCGTTCACAGTAATACACTGATGTACTTCAGTCGTTCACATTAATACACTGATGTACTTCAGTCGTTCACATTAATACACTGATGTACTTCAGTCGTTCACATTAATACACTGATGTACTTCAGTTGTTCACATTAATACACTGATGTACTTCAGTCGTTCACATTAATACACTGATGTACTTCAGTCGTTCACATTAATACACTGATGTACTTCAGTCCTTCACATTAATACACTGATGTACTTCAGTCGTTCACATTAATACACTGATGTACTTCAGTCGTACACATTAATACACTGATGTACTTCAGTCGTTCACATTAATACACTGATGTACTTCAGTCGTTCACATTAATACACTGATGTACTTCAGTCGTTCACATTAATACACTGATGTACTTCAGTCGTTCACATTAATACACTGATGTACTTCAGTCGTACACATTAATACACTGATGTACTTCAGTCGTACACATTAATACACTGATGTACTTCAGTCGTTCACATTAATACACTGATGTACTTCAGTCGTTCACATTAATACACTGATGTACTTCAGTCGTTCACATTAATACACTGATGTACTTCAGTCGTTCACATTAATACACTGATGTACTTCAGTCGTTCACATTAATACACTGATGTACTTCAGTCGTTCACATTAATACACTGATGTACTTCAGTCGTTCACATTAATACACTGATGTACTTCAGTCGTTCACATTAATACACTGATGTACTTCAGTCGTACACATTAATACACTGATGTACTTCAGTCGTTCACATTAATACACTGATGTACTTCAGTCGTTCACATTAATACACTGATGTACTTCAGTCGTTCACATTAATACACTGATGTACTTCAGTCGTTCACATTAATACACTGATGTACTTCAGTCGTTCACATTAATACACTGATGTACTTCAGTCGTTCACATTAATACACTGATGTACTTCAGTCGTTCACATTAATACACTGATGTACTTCAGTCGTTCACATTAATACACTGATGTACTTCAGTCGTTCACATTAATACACTGATGTACTTCAGTCGTTCACATTAATACACTGATGTACTTCAGTCGTTCACATTAATACACTGATGTACTTCAGTCGTTCACATTAATACACTGATGTACTTCAGTCGTTCACATTAATACACTGATGTACTTCAGTCGTTTACATTAATACACTGATGTACTTCAGTCGTTCACATTAATACACTGATGTACTTCAGTCGTTCACATTAATACACTGATGTACTTCAGTCGTTCACATTAATACACTGATGTACTTCAGTCGTTCACATTAATACACTGATGTACTTCAGTCGTTCACATTAATACACTGATGTACTTCAGTCGTTCACATTAATACACTGATGTACTTCAGTCGTACACATTAATACACTGATGTACTTCAGTCGTTCACATTAATACACTGATGTACTTCAGTCGTACACATTAATACACTGATGTACTTCAGTGGTTCACATTAATACACTGATGTACTTCAGTCGTTCACATTAATACACTGATGTACTTCAGTCGTTCACATTAATACACTGATGTACTTCAGTCGTTCACATTAATACACTGATGTACTTCAGTCGTTCACATTAATACACTGATGTACTTCAGTCGTTCACATTAATACACTGATGTACTTCAGTCGTTCACATTAATACACTGATGTACTTCAGTCGTTCACATTAATACACTGATGTACTTCAGTCGTTCACAGTAATACACTGATGTACTTCAGTCGTTCACATTAATACACTGATGTACTTCAGTCGTTCACATTAATACACTGATGTACTTCAGTCGTTCACATTAATACACTGATGTACTTCAGTTGTTCACATTAATACACTGATGTACTTCAGTCGTTCACATTAATACACTGATGTACTTCAGTCGTTCACATTAATACACTGATGTACTTCAGTCGTTCACATTAATACACTGATGTACTTCAGTCGTTCACATTAATACACTGATGTACTTCAGTCGTACACATTAATACACTGATGTACTTCAGTCGTTCACATTAATACACTGATGTACTTCAGTCGTTCACATTAATACACTGATGTACTTCAGTCGTTCACATTAATACACTGATGTACTTCAGTCGTTTACATTAATACACTGATGTACTTCAGTCGTTCACATTAATACACTGATGTACTTCAGTCGTTCACATTAATACACTGATGTACTTCAGTCGTACACATTAATACACTGATGTACTTCAGTCGTTCACATTAATACACTGATGTACTTCAGTCGTACACATTAATACACTGATGTACTTCAGTCGTTCACATTAATACACTGATGTACTTCAGTCGTTCACATTAATACACTGATGTACTTCAGTCGTTCACATTAATACACTGATGTACTTCAGTCGTACACATTAATACACTGATGTACTTCAGTCGTTCACATTAATACACTGATGTACTTCAGTCGTACACATTAATACACTGATGTACTTCAGTCGTTCACATTAATACACTGATGTACTTCAGTCGTTCACATTAATACACTGATGTACTTCAGTCGTTCACATTAATACACTGATGTACTTCAGTCGTTCACATTAATACACTGATGTACTTCAGTCGTTCACATTAATACACTGATGTACTTCAGTCGTTCACATTAATACACTGATGTACTTCAGTCGTTCACATTAATACACTGATGTACTTCAGTCGTTCACATTAATACACTGATGTACTTCAGTCGTTCACATTAATACACTGATGTACTTCAGTCGTACACATTAATACACTGATGTACTTCAGTCGTTCACATTAATACACTGATGTACTTCAGTCGTTCACATTAATACACTGATGTACTTCAGTCGTTCACATTAATACACTGATGTACTTCAGTCGTTCACATTAATACACTGATGTACTTCAGTCGTTCACATTAATACACTGATGTACTTCAGTCGTTCACATTAATACACTGATGTACTTCAGTCGTTCACATTAATACACTGATGTACTTCAGTCGTTCACATTAATACACTGATGTACTTCAGTCGTTCACATTAATACACTGATGTACTTCAGTCGTTCACATTAATACACTGATGTACTTCAGTCGTTCACAGTAATACACTGATGTACTTCAGTCGTTCACATTAATACACTGATGTACTTCAGTCGTTCACATTAATACACTGATGTACTTCAGTCGTTCACATTAATACACTGATGTACTTCAGTCGTTCACATTAATACACTGATGTACTTCAGTCGTTCACATTAATACACTGATGTACTTCAGTCGTTCACATTAATACACTGATGTACTTCAGTCGTTCACATTAATACACTGATGTACTTCAGTCGTTCACATTAATACACTGATGTACTTCAGTCGTTCACATTAATACACTGATGTACTTCAGTCGTTCACATTAATACACTGATGTACTTCAGTCGTACACATTAATACACTGATGTACTTCAGTTGTACAGATTAATACACTGATGTACTTCAGTCGTTCACAGTAATACACTGATGTACTTCAGTCACATTCATTTCTTGAGTTGGTTCAGGTCTGTGCACCGCTGGCTTCTTCTGCCCTGGAGGTTCTGATAGTCCTACACCGAGAGAAGGCGCCTCCGTCTCCCACTGTCTTCATGAAGTTCTGAGGATGTTCAGCTCAACACACGACACACTCTGGCAGCAGAATGTCTCGGAGATCAATAACTGTGAGTTTCAAATGTGACCCTGACTTTATAACGACACCATGACATCCAAAGAGTCTTCATGAGTGAGAGTCAGAGTAACATCTACTGAACCTGTTCCATCAGACACCAGCTGGACAGAGACGACCACACTCTCCAAACATCTCCTCAGATCTGGATGTAGCAGCTACAGAGGAGACACTTGTCCCAGAGGTCAGAAGGTCATCCTTCATTCTTAACAACACACTTTTTTTTACATTTTAACATTACATCTGTTTATTGTTTTCTAATCTTCATCTTCGAATTCAATGTTCTGTCTTTAAACATGAACTAGTATCAACTCTGGTGTCTTTAAACATGAACTAGTATCAACTCTGGTGTCATTAAACATCAACTAGTATCAACTCTGGTGTCATTAAACATCAACTAGTATCAACTCTGGTGTCATTAAACATCAACTAGTATCAACTCTGGTGTCATTAAACATCAACTAGTATCAACTCTGGTGTCATTAAACATCAACTAGTATCAACTCTGGTGTCATTAAACATCAACTAGTATCGACTCTGGTGTCATTAAACATCAACTAGTATCAACTCTAGTGTCATTAAACATCAACTAGTATCGACTCTGGTGTCATTAAACATCAACTAGTATCGACTCTGGTGTCATTAAACATCAACTAGTATCGACTCTGGTGTCATTAAACATCAACTAGTATCAACTCTAGTGTCATTAAACATCAACTAGTATCGACTCTGGTGTCATTAAACATGAACTAGTATCAACTCTGGTGTCATTAAACATCAACTAGTATCAACTCTGGTGTCATTAAACATCAACTAGTATCGACTCTGGTGTCATTAAACATCAACTAGTATCAACTCTGGTGTCATTAAACATCAACTAGTATCGACTCTGGTGTCATTAAACATCAACTAGTATCAACTCTGGTGTCATTAAACATCAACTAGTATCAACTCTGGTGTCATTAAACATCAACTAGTATCAACTCTGGTGTCATTAAACATCAACTAGTATCAACTCTGGTGTCATTAAACATCAACTAGTATCAACTCTGGTGTCATTAAACATCAACTAGTATCAACTCTGGTGTCATTAAACATCAACTAGTATCAACTCTGGTGTCATTAAACATCAACTAGTATCAACTCTGGTGTCATTAAACATCAACTAGTATCAACTCTGGTGTCATTAAACATCAACTAGTATCAACTCTGGTGTCATTAAACATCAACTAGTATCGACTCTGGTGTCATTAAACATCAACTAGTATCAACTCTAGTGTCATTAAACATCAACTAGTATCGACTCTGGTGTCATTAAACATCAACTAGTATCAACTCTGGTGTCATTAAACATCAAATAGTATCAACTCTGGTGTCATTAAACATCAACTAGTATCAACTCTGGTGTCATTAAACATCAACTAGTATCAACTCTGGTGTCATTAAACATCAACTAGTATCAACTCTGGTGTCATTAAACATCAACTAGTATCAACTCTGGTGTCATTAAACATCAACTAGTATAAACTCTGGTGTCATTAAACATCAACTAGTATCAACTCTGGTGTCATTAAACATCAACTAGTATCAACTCTGGTGTCATTAAACATCAACTAGTATCAACTCTGGTGTCATTAAACATCAACTAGTATCAACTCTGGTGTCATTAAACATCAACTAGTATCAACTCTGGTGTCATTAAACATCAACTAGTATCAACTCTGGTGTCATTAAACATCAACTAGTATCAACTCTGGTGTCATTAAACATCAACTAGTATCGACTCTGGTGTCATTAAACATCAACTAGTATCAACTCTGGTGTCATTAAACATCAACTAGTATCAACTCTGGTGTCATTAAACATCAACTAGTATCAACTCTGGTGTCATTAAACATCAACTAGTATAAACTCTGGTGTCATTAAATATCAACTAGTATCAACTCTGGTGTCATTAAACATCAAATAGTATCAACTCTGGTGTCATTAAACATCAACTAGTATCAACTCTGGTGTCATTAAACATCAACTATTATCAACTCTGGTGTCATTAAACATCAACTAGTATCAACTCTGGTGTCATTAAACATCAACTAGTATCAACTCTGGTGTCATTAAACATCAACTAGTATAAACTCTGGTGTCATTAAATATCAACTAGTATCAACTCTGGTGTCATTAAACATCAACTAGTATCAACTCTGGTGTCATTAAACATCAACTAGTATCAACTCTGGTGTCATTAAACATCAACTAGTATCAACTCTGGTGTCATTAAACATCAACTAGTATCAACTCTGGTGTCATTAAACATCAACTAGTATCAACTCTGGTGTCATTAAACATCAACTAGTATCAACTCTGGTGTCATTAAACATCAACTAGTTTCAACTCTGGTGTCATTAAACATCAACTAGTATCAACTCTGGTGTCATTAAACATCAACTAGTATAAACTCTGGTGTCATTAAACATCAACTAGTATAAACTCTGGTGTCATTAAACATCAACTAGTATCAACTCTGGTGTCATTAAACATCAACTAGTATCAACTCTGGTGTCATTAAACATCAACTAGTATCAACTCTGGTGTCATTAAACATCAACTAGTATCAACTCTGGTGTCATTAAACATCAACTAGTATCAACTCTGGTGTCATTAAACATCAACTAGTATCAACTCTGGTGTCATTAAACATCAACTAGTATCAACTCTGGTGTCATTAAACATCAACTAGTATCGACTCTGGTGTCATTAAACATCAACTAGTATCAACTCTGGTGTCATTAAACATCAACTAGTATCAACTCTGGTGTCATTAAACATCAACTAGTATAAACTCTGGTGTCATTAAATATCAACTAGTATCAACTCTGGTGTCATTAAACATCAAATAGTATCAACTCTGGTGTCATTAAACATCAACTAGTATCAACTCTGGTGTCATTAAACATCAACTATTATCAACTCTGGTGTCATTAAACATCAACTAGTATCAACTCTGGTGTCATTAAACATCAACTAGTATCAACTCTGGTGTCATTAAACATCAACTAGTATAAACTCTGGTGTCATTAAATATCAACTAGTATCAACTCTGGTGTCATTAAACATCAAATAGTATCAACTCTGGTGTCATTAAACATCAACTAGTATCAACTCTGGTGTCATTAAACATCAACTAGTATCAACTCTGGTGTCATTAAACATCAACTAGTATCAACTCTGGTGTCATTAAACATCAACTAGTATCAACTCTGGTGTCATTAAACATCAACTAGTATCGACTCTGGTGTCATTAAACATCAACTAGTATCAACTCTGGTGTCATTAAACATCAACTAGTTTCAACTCTGGTGTCATTAAACATCAACTAGTATCAACTCTGATGTCATTAAACATCAACTAGTATCAACTCTGGTGTCATTAAACATCAACTAGTATCAACTCTGATGTCATTAAACATCAACTAGTATAAACTCTGGTGTCATTAAACATCAACTAGTATCAACTCTGGTGTCATTAAACATCAACTAGTATCAACTCTGGTGTCATTAAACATCAAATAGTATCAACTCTGGTGTCATTAAACATCAACTAGTATCAACTCTGGTGTCATTAAACATCAACTAGTATCAACTCTGGTGTCATTAAACATCAACTAGTATCAACTCTGGTGTCATTAAACATCAACTAGTATCAACTCTGGTGTCATTAAACATCAACTAGTATAAACTCTGGTGTCATTAAATATCAACTAGTATCAACTCTGGTGTCATTAAACATCAAATAGTATCAACTCTGGTGTCATTAAACATCAACTAGTATCAACTCTGGTGTCATTAAACATCAACTAGTATCAACTCTGGTGTCATTAAACATCAACTAGTATCAACTCTGGTGTCATTAAACATCAACTAGTATCAACTCTGGTGTCATTAAACATCAACTAGTATCAACTCTGGTGTCATTAAACATCAACTAGTATCAACTCTGGTGTCATTAAACATCAACTAGTATCGACTCTGGTGTCATTAAACATCAACTAGTATCAACTCTGGTGTCATTAAACATCAACTAGTATCAACTCTGGTGTCATTAAACATCAACTAGTATCAACTCTGGTGTCATTAAACATCAACTAGTATCAACTCTGGTGTCATTAAACATCAACTAGTATCAACTCTGGTGTCATTAAACATCAACTAGTATCAACTCTGGTGTCATTAAACATCAACTAGTATCAACTCTGGTGTCATTAAACATCAACTAGTATCAACTCTGGTGTCATTAAACATCAACTAGTATCGACTCTGGTGTCATTAAACATCAACTAGTATCAACTCTGGTGTCATTAAACATCAACTAGTATCAACTCTGGTGTCATTATACATCAACTAGTATCAACTCTGGGTTCTACACATCTTACCAGTCAGTGGTTCTTCTGCATCCTTCCTAGGGTTCTACTGTCCTCTGGGTTCTGCACATCCTATCTTCTGTGAGGCCGGACATTACTGTGACCGCTCCGGTCTAGACCGACCCGCGGGTCTCTGCGGTGCTGGCTACTATTGTCCGATGGGATCCTCCGACTCGAGCGCCAAACCTTGTCCCGCCGGACATTACTGTCCTCTGGGGACGTCACTTCCTGTTCCGTGTCCGCCGGCTACGATGCAGCGTAAGTTCTACCTCATGCTTTTATTTATTTTTGCAACTGATGAAAGAAACCAAAGATATGATGCTTTCTTTTCTATGCACATGTTTCATGAGCTGCTTCTTTAAAAGATATTCAGTGAAGCTGAAGAACACGAAGCTTTCCAGAGTCTCCTGGAGAACGTACTTCACAGGAACATGTTCAGCATCATGTTCTGCAGAAGAAGATCTTCATGAGGATCACAGTTGTTGCTTCAAAGACACATTGATAACTTTGACAGGATCTGCTGGAGCGTCAACAGCCGATCGTTGCCAGCCTTGTCCTGCGGGTCACTACTGTGACCGGGGGGGTCTGACGGCGGCGGGGGGGCAGTGCTCCGAGGGCTTCTACTGTCCTGGTGGACAAAGTAGTGACAGACCTTCGGAGTATGTTTGCTCAGCAGGACATTATTGTGAGAAGGTAACGTTTCTCCTTCCAGTCATTAGACACGTAAGAACATCTTCACTGGTTCCTTCAGGGCAGTGTTTCTCCAGCACCATGTCCTCCAGGAACTCACCAGCCCAGACCAGGACAGAACACATGTGACTCGTGTCCGGCCGGATTCTTCTGCCCCGGTCCAGGTACCGTTGACTCTTGGTGTGGATCAGAGACTCTGATGTTGACTCGGTGGTTCCAGGTGTGACTCGTCCTCGTCGCTGCGCTCAAGGCTTTTATTGTCCCGGCGCGTCGAGGGGGCAGCAGCCGTGTCCACCAGGAACCTACGGGAACACGACGGGCTTGTCTGCGGAGCTTCAGTGCGAGTCCTGTGATCCGGGGAAGTTCTGCAGCGGCAGCGGTAACAGGTTCAGTCGTCGACACCTGGTGCACAGACTAGTGACGCGTCTCGTCTAGGAAACACTGCCCCTAGTGGACAATGTGCCGCAGGATTCGTTTGCGTGGGACGAGCCTCTTCACCCTCAGACGCTCAGACCGGATCCTCGTGTCCTCCTGGATTCTTCTGCCCTGAGGGGACGTTGGCACCTCAACCGTGTCCCAAAGGAACCTTCAGGTAAAAAAGGCTGAAACTGTTAGTGTTTATGAAGCTGTGTTTCCATAACATTCATTTAACTTTAAGACGTTCCATGAATATATTTATTGACTCATATTTAACTGTTAAACCTGTTCAGCTTCAAATATCAAACATCCTGCATCACAACATGACACCTGTGGACTACAGTAGTGTTTAGACCAGAGACTACATTTCCCATGAGCCCTTGCTAAACGTGGCACAGTTTCCATGTTCGTAGCAGTTGATCTGTTTCCAGACTTCGTTGATGAACGAACTCGTGAAGATTGTAATGAAATATGATATGTTTGTAAATAAACTAATTAAAATCACACGAAACACCTCAAGTTACAGTATATTCAACTAGTTGTAAGTTGATGTGTCAAGTTTTATGAAAATATTTTAGTACAAAAATATTATAGAACTATTATATTAATTATATGATATTATTATATTATATTAATAACTACCCAGAGTTGCTTCAACCCAGTATTTCAAATTAATTCTCAGTTTATAGAACTTCAACAAACATATTGTACTTTTCTTTAACCAATATAACAAAATATATAATAGAAAGCAAGAATCTTACACTAAAAACATCTTAACATCTCAAATCTGGTCAAAAGACTCTGAGATCAAACCACCAGAATATATCATGTAAAGACAAATACATACAAATGTAGTTTTGTGCCACAAGAGTAAAACCACCTCATCGATGCAGTCCAGGACCCAGGTCCGGTCAGGCAGGAGTGACATGTTGTGTCCGTCAACAGTGACAGGACTGGGCTGGTCTCGGGGTCTCAGTGTGGACGATGCTCACCAGGTTTCTTCTGTGCAGACGTGGGACTGTCTTCTGTCTCTGGACCATGTCTGGCAGGTGAGGAACAAGATCTCTCGTCAGTCGAACCTCCATGAACGTGTTCTTTCCAAACGGTTCCTCAGGTTTCTACTGCCTCGAAGGATCTCAGACGCCTGCTCCGGCCTCAGGTCCACATGGAAGTCTGTGTCCGGCCGGTCACTACTGCCCAGAAGGAAGCAGCGTCGCCTCGGCCTGCCCGCCCGGATCTCACCGGAACCAGACCGGAGGAACTTCAGCAGAAGCCTGCGAGCCGTGTCGCTCAGGTGAACGAAGAACGTTCTTACCTGAGGTTCTCTCGCCCTGATGCCTGCTCTTGACCAGGATTCTTCCAGGACTCGTCCGGCAAGAGCGGGTGTGATCCATGTCCTCCTGGATTCCACTGTCTTTCTCAGAGCGAGTCCATTTCTGGACCGTCCAGCCCACGTCCATGCCCTGCTGGCTACAGCTGCCCCGCTGGGAGTCCTCCTCTCGCCTGCCCCAGAGGAACCTTCAGTCCAAGTCAGGGTCTGACTTCTCCAGGTAACGTTGAAGGTCTAACGAAGGATCATCTGAGTGATAAGTCACGAGTCACGTCGGAGTCTCTTCCTGTCCCTCCATGAGTTTCCTGTTTCCAGGCCAGTGTCTTCCTTGTCCGCCCGGAAGCTTCTGCGGCTCCGAAGGATTGTCGGCGCCGTCTGGATCCTGCGCCGCCGGGTTTCTCTGTGTGTCGGGCGCCTCGGTGCCTCATCCTACCGACAACGCCAGCGGCTCTCTCTGTCCACCTGGTGTTTTCTGCCAGCTCGGCCTCGTAGCTGGTGAAATAAATACCTTTGCTATGGAAGTTTAAACATCAGTCGCTGTGATTCTGACCATGAAATATTCAAAAACAGAGGTTTTGATTCAGTGTTGATTGATCCTCGTTCTCTCCTGCAGGTCAGTGCTGGCCCGGGTTTCACTGTCACTGGGGCTCCAGCAGAGCAGGTCAGTCTCTCTGCCCGCCTGGTTCCTTCTGTCCTGCTGGGACTTCTGCCCCGATTCCATGTCCAGCAGGAACGTTTGTCCAAGCACCAGGCAGCTCTCATGAGGACAACTGCACCTCCTGCCCGGCTGGTCACTATTGTCCAGGTGAGACTCACGATCTGTGCTTCAGTCTCATCCACAAACATCTAAAGAGTTTAAAGGATTGAACCTGAAGTGACGTCAGCAGAAGATCACGTGATCTGTGGGAATTCAAAATGTCTGACGTCAGATAAATGATACCAGAAATTATAAAAACACATTTTTAATTATTTTCCTTCTAATTTAAATAAATTTGAACTAATATTAAATCAAGTGACTATTAATGAAATGTATATGATATGAGCTCAAGTAAAGTCAAGTAAACACACTTTAATGTTAGAAAATTGACCCCAAAGAAGATAAATAATTAATAATGTTTACAACTAAACAAGTTCAAATGATTTATTTGGTCAAAATGTTGATAAATATTTGAATCAAGCTCTGGCTTGAATCACACTTTTGTTGATACACGTGGAAGTTATCGTGTGATTGTAAAGTTCTTTAAGTCAACATTACATGTTTAAATGACATTATTATCGTCTTCTCGTCCAGTTCCATGTTGTAACTCGTCTGTTCCTCAGCTGAAGGTACCGTCGCTCCGAGCTGGTGTCCGGTCGGTCACTTCTGTCCGCCTGGACTCCTGGAAGGAAAAGCGTGTCCAGTCGGGAGCGTCCGTCCACACGTGGGCGCCGTGAGCCTGGACGCCTGTTCGCCGTGTCCTCCTGGTGAATACGATCCCAACATCTGACCTCACGAGGGTCTCACCTCCTGGTGTCTTCAAAAGGGATGTTCTGCTCGCAGCCGGGTCAGTCTCAGCCCACTGGACTTTGCGAGGCAGGATTCTATTGTCTGGCTGGATCGTCCAGTTCTACGGGACATCAGGTTCATAGAACTTCAATTATAATCCTAATCTTTAAGACGGTTTCACCGTTGAATCCTCAGAGAAGCTCAAATATTCAGTGGATAATAAAACATCCTGTTGCTGGAAATACTCTTGTTTATTGTATCCTTTGCAGAATAATTCCACACAACCTGGTCTCTGCCCTGCTGGACACTTCTGCCCGCAGAGAAGTGCTTCTCCTCAGCCTTGTCCTGCAGGATCTCTCTCCAGCTCGCCGGGGCTCACAGGACTGGACCAGTGCCGGCCCTGCCCCCCCGGCAGGTTCTGTAGTCGCCCAGGAATGACGGATCTCTCCGAGGCTCCTCCGTGTGATGCAGGGTATATTGTTTCAGATGTTTTCTTCAAACAACGAGTGTTTCCACAGAACAGCAGGGAAGAGACTTCATTGCACTTCTTTAGAACAAACTCCTGCAGGATATTTCTGCGTTACTTTGTGTGACATGAAGAGGTTCTCACGTGTTCAGTTGATCCTGGTTCACAGGAACGAGACTTCTTAGCTCCATCGGATCAATCAGTTTTAAAAACATTTGAATAGACGTTCGGTTCAAACTCTCGTTCAAGAACGAACGTGTCAGAAGAAGAAAAGATTGATGTGGAGAAGCTTTAAAATAAACCTGCTTCTTTCAAACGCTTCCATCACATCGAAGAGAACGTCAGTCAGAAGAGAAAGAATCATCGTGTTTTTAATTGAGTCAAATCTGCTCCAGTTACACATGAAAAGCCAGTGAAATGTCAACGATATGGTCTTTTTAGCCGAAGCTCAAGAATATATTTCAATAAATGAATGTGAATGAAAATCAGCTTCACGCTTCACACGGATCAAAATTCATGGAACGTGTCAGAGAAGAAAAAGTCAAAGCAGGAGAAAGGATTGTGTAACACTTGTGTCACTCAAGCTAGAAGGACCTGTGGCAGCTGGAGTCCTTGAGAGTCATTGGATTCATGGCTTCACAGATGCTGCCATCATTGATGTGCTGTTGATGCCCACAGATACGTCTGCCTGGGTGGCAGTGCCAGTCCCGTCCCATCCCACGGCGCCCACGGCTACCTCTGCCCGGCGGGCCACAGCTGTCCCGTGGGCTCGGCCGGCGAGGTACCGTGTCGACCCGGCACTTACAGCCCGGCGCCGGCGGCAGCCGAGTGCGAGGCGTGCCCCGATGGAAGCATGTGTTCGTCCTTCGCCACCCGCGAGCCCTCGCTGTGCCCGGCCGGTGAGGCGACAGCAACGTGAACGAGAGACGATGATGTTTCAAATCTTCTTGGTGTTCAGGTCACTTCTGTCCAGCAGGAACCTCGGCGCCGCAGCCCTGCCCGTCAGGCACCTGGAGCAATAGAACCGGAGCCAGGTCCGGGTCGGTCTGCAGGTCCTGCCCCCCTGGACTCTACTGTGACTCACCAGGAGCCTCCAGACCACATGGTATCACAACACAGCACTTGTGTGGTTGCTTTACTTCACACAGTCTTGGATTCATTTTTCATTCGTTCGTTTCTATCAAACACAGCATCGTTTGAAATGTTTATTCATCGAGTTGACAAAGATTTAAAAAAAAGACATTTAAATAAAAAACAGCGACTAATTGTCAATGTTTCAACACAATTGTTTGCAAAAGTGTGACTTTCATCCTCGTTAATTACAGATTCAATGAATGTCATTATTCCAGTAATTATTTCTGTCTGTAAGCACCAAACTACCCGGCGCCCCCTGCTGTGACGCGTCTTCACCTGCAAACACTGATCCCAGCAGTTATTTGAATGACCAGAGAAAAGTCTTCATCGTGTGTGTGATCCAGAAACAAACCACAGACGTCGACGACGCTTCAGGAAACCTGTTTTGTCAGTAAAACTATAATAACGATGGTTTCATGATCTTCACTCCGACGCCGTAGAAAAGCCTCAAGACGAGGAAACACGAGAGTCCAGTTGTAACGTCACGTTAACAGTTGAAGTGAGTGTTCACGAGTCTCTGTTGCTGATCAGTCCATGTCCGGTGTCGTCCAGGAACATGTTTGCAGGGATTCTTCTGTCAAGGTGGAGCCACAGAACCAACTCCTCGAAGTTCCAACAACTTCCCTCTTAATGGACGCTGCCCTGCTGGTCACTACTGCCCCGAGGGATGCCTCGCGCCGAGGCCGTGTCCCCTCGGAAGCTTTCAGAACTCCAGCGGTAATGGTTGCTGACCTCGTGCTCTCGTGCCTCGTCTCATAAACACAGAAACATTCTTCGTACTTATCTTATCTTATCTTATCTGTCGATCCTTCTGTTCGTATCAAAGTGAAAAATCTTTTGACTTCAAACCCTTTGCCTTCACGTGAATCATGTCGAGACCATTGAACCCTGAGATCCTGTCACAGGCGGCGTCTCGACTGAAAGCTGCTCCGACTGCCCTGCTGGTCACTACTGCGCATCAGAGGGGCTTGTCGTGCCAAGTGGGCCGTGTGCTGCCGGGTTCTTCTGCCCCTTCCACGTATCTTCAACCAGTCCATTCGCCGTGCTCTGTCCTGAGGTAACATCAAACGTCCTTGGTTCCTCAGCCTCGTCCACTCTTTGGTTTCATCATGTTCCTGCGGTTCCTCAGCCTCGTCTACTCTTTGGTTTCATCATGTTCCTGCGGTCCCTCAGCCTCGTCTACTCTTTGGTTTCATCATGTTCCTGAGGTTCCTCAGCCTCATCTACTCTTTGGTTTCATCATGTTCCTGCGGTTCCTCAGCCTCGTCTACTCTTTGGTTTCATCATGTTCCTGAGGTCCCTCAGCCTCGTCTACTCTTTGGTTTCATCATGTTCCTGCGGTCCCTCAGCCTCGTCTACTCTTTGGTTTCATCATGTTCCTGAGGTTCCTCAGCCTCGTCTACTCTTTGGTTTCATCATGTTCCTGCGGTCCCTCAGCCTCGGCTACTCTTTGGTTTCATCATGTTCCTGAGGTTCTTCAGCCTCGTCTACTCTTTGGTTTCATCATGTTCCTGCGGTTCCTCAGCCTCGTCTACTCTTTGGTTTCATCATGTTCCTGCGGTCCCTCAGCCTCGTCTACTCTTTGGTTTCATCATGTTCCTGAGGTTCCTCAGCCTCGTCTACTCTTTGGTTTCATCATGTTCCTGCGGTCCCTCAGCCTCGTCCACTCTTTGGTTTCATCATGTTCCTGAGGTTCCTCAGCCTCGTCTACTCTTTGGTTTCATCATGTTCGTGCGGTCCCTCAGCCTCGTCTACTCTTTGGTTTCATCATGTTCCTGAGGTTCCTCAGCCTCGTCTACTCTTTGGTTTCATCATGTTCCTGCGGTCCCTCAGCCTCGTCTACTCCTTGGTTTCATCATGTTCCTGAGGTTCTTCAGCCTCGTCTACTCTTTGGTTTCATCATGTTCCTGCGGTTCCTCAGCCTCGTCTACTCTTTGGTTTCATCATGTTCCTGCGGTTCCTCAGCCTCGTCTACTCTTTGGTTTCATCATGTTCCTGCGGTTCCTCAGCCTCGTCTACTCTTTGGTTTCATCATGTTCCTGCGGTCCCTCAGCCTCGTCCACTCTTTGGTTTCATCATGTTCCTGAGGTTCTTCAGCCTCGTCTACTCTTTGGTTTCATCATGTTCCTGCGGTTCTTCAGCCTCGTCTACTCTTTGGTTTCATCATGTTCCTGCGGTTCCTCAGCCTCGTCTACTCTTTGGTTTCATCATGTTCCTGCGATCCCTCAGCCTCGTCTACTCTTTGGTTTCATCATGTTCCTGAGGTTCCTCAGCCTCATCTACTCTTTGGTTTCATCATGTTCCTGCGGTTCCTCAGCCTCGTCTACTCTTTGGTTTCATCATGTTCCTGAGGTTCCTCAGCCTCGTCTACTCTTTGGTTTCATCATGTTCCTGCGGTCCCTCAGCCTCATCTACTCTTTGGTTTCATCATGTTCCTGCGGTTCCTCAGCCTCGTCTACTCTTTGGTTTCATCATGTTCCTGAGGTCCCTCAGCCTCGTCTACTCTTTGGTTTCATCATGTTCCTGCGGTTCCTCAGCCTCGTCTACTCTTTGGTTTCATCATGTTCCTGCGGTCCCTCAGCCTCGTCCACTCTTTGGTTTCATCATGTTCCTGAGGTTCTTCAGCCTCGTCTACTCCTTGGTTTCATCATGTTCCTGAGGTTCTTCAGCCTCGTCTACTCTTTGGTTTCATCATGTTCCTGCGGTTCCTCAGCCTCGTCTACTCTTTGGTTTCATCATGTTCCTGCGGTTCCTCAGCCTCGTCTACTCTTTGGTTTCATCATGTTCATGCGGTTCCTCAGCCTCGTCTACTCTTTGGTTTCATCATGTTCCTGCGGTCCCTCAGCCTCGTCCACTCTTTGGTTTCATCATGTTCCTGAGGTTCTTCAGCCTCGTCTACTCTTTGGTTTCATCATGTTCCTGCGGTTCTTCAGCCTCGTCTACTCTTTGGTTTCATCATGTTCCTGCGGTTCCTCAGCCTCGTCTACTCTTTGGTTTCATCATGTTCCTGCGGTCCCTCAGCCTCGTCTACTCTTTGGTTTCATCATGTTCCTGAGGTTCCTCAGCCTCATCTACTCTTTGGTTTCATCATGTTCCTGCGGTTCCTCAGCCTCGTCTACTCTTTGGTTTCATCATGTTCCTGAGGTTCCTCAGCCTCGTCTACTCTTTGGTTTCATCATGTTCCTGCAGTCCCTCAGCCTCATCAACTCTTTGGTTTCATCATGTTCCTGCGGTTCCTCAGCCTCGTCTACTCTTTGGTTTCATCATGTTCCTGCGGTCCCTCAGCCTCGTCTACTCTTTGGTTTCATCATGTTCCTGAGGTCCCTCAGCCTCGTCTACTCTTTGGTTTCATCATGTTCCTGAGGTTCCTCAGCCTCGTCTACTCTTTGGTTTCATCATGTTCCTGCGGTCCCTCAGCCTCGTCTACTCTTTGGTTTCATCATGTTCCTGAGGTTCTTCAGCCTCGTCTACTCTTTGGTTTCATCATGTTCCTGCGGTTCCTCAGCCTCGTCTACTCTTTGGTTTCATCATGTTCCTGCGGTTCCTCAGCCTCGTCTACTCTTTGGTTTCATCATGTTCATGCGGTTCCTCAGCCTCGTCTACTCTTTGGTTTCATCATGTTCCTGCGGTCCCTCAGCCTCGTCCACTCTTTGGTTTCATCATGTTCCTGAGGTTCTTCAGCCTCGTCTACTCTTTGGTTTCATCATGTTCCTGCGGTTCTTCAGCCTCGTCTACTCTTTGGTTTCATCATGTTCCTGCGGTTCCTCAGCCTCGTCTACTCTTTGGTTTCATCATGTTCCTGCGGTCCCTCAGCCTCGTCTACTCTTTGGTTTCATCATGTTCCTGAGGTTCCTCAGCCTCATCTACTCTTTGGTTTCATCATGTTCCTGCGGTTCCTCAGCCTCGTCTACTCTTTGGTTTCATCATGTTCCTGCGGTTCCTCAGCCTCGTCTACTCTTTGGTTTCATCATGTTCCTGCAGTCCCTCAGCCTCATCAACTCTTTGGTTTCATCATGTTCCTGCGGTTCCTCAGCCTCGTCTACTCTTTGGTTTCATCATGTTCCTGAGGTTCCTCAGCCTCGTCTACTCTTTGGTTTCATCATGTTCCTGCGGTCCCTCAGCCTCGGCTACACTTTGGTTTCATCATGTTCCTGAGGTTCTTCAGCCTCGTCTACTCTTTGGTTTCATCATGTTCCTGCGGTTCCTCAGCCTCGTCTACTCTTTGGTTTCATCATGTTCCTGCGGTCCCTCAGCCTCGTCTACTCTTTGGTTTCATCATGTTCCTGAGGTTCCTCAGCCTCGTCTACTCTTTGGTTTCATCATGTTCCTGCAGTCCCTCAGCCTCATCAACTCTTTGGTTTCATCATGTTCCTGCGGTTCCTCAGCCTCGTCTACTCTTTGGTTTCATCATGTTCCTGAGGTTCCTCAGCCTCGTCTACTCTTTGGTTTCATCATGTTCCTGCGGTCCCTCAGCCTCGTCTACTCTTTGGTTTCATCATGTTCCTGAGGTTCTTCAGCCTCGTCTACTCTTTGGTTTCATCATGTTCCTGCGGTTCCTCAGCCTCGTCTACTCTTTGGTTTCATCATGTTCCTGCGGTTCCTCAGCCTCGTCTACTCTTTGGTTTCATCATGTTCCTGCGGTTCCTCAGCCTCGTCTACTCTTTGGTTTCATCATGTTCCTGCGGTCCCTCAGCCTCGTCTACTCTTTGGTTTCATCATGTTCCTGAGGTTCCTCAGCCTCGTCTACTCTTTGGTTTCATCATGTTCCTGCGGTCCCTCAGCCTCGTCTACTCTTTGGTTTCATCATGTTCCTGAGGTTCTTCAGCCTCGTCTACTCTTTGGTTTCATCATGTTCCTGCGGTTCCTCAGCCTCGTCTACTCTTTGGTTTCATCATGTTCCTGCGGTTCCTCAGCCTCGTCTACTCTTTGGTTTCATCATGTTCCTGCGGTTCCTCAGCCTCGTCTACTCTTTGGTTTCATCATGTTCCTGCGGTCCCTCAGCCTCGTCCACTCTTTGGTTTCATCATGTTCCTGCGGTTCCTCAGCCTCGTCTACTCTTTGGTTTCATCATGTTCCTGCGGTTCCTCAGCCTCGTCTACTCTTTGGTTTCATCATGTTCCTGAGGTTCCTCAGCCTCGTCTACTCTTTGGTTTCATCATGTTCCTGAGGTTCCTCAGCCTTGTCTACTCTTTGGTTTCATCATGTTCCTGAGGTTCCTCAGCCTCATCTACTCTTTGGTTTCATCATGTTCCTGCAGTTCCTCAGCCTCGTCTACTCTTTGGTTTCATCATGTTCCTGAGGTTCCTCAGCCTCGTCTACTCTTTGGTTTCATCATGTTCCTGCGGTCCCTCAGCCTCGTCTACTCTTTGGTTTCATCATGTTCCTGAGGTTCCTCAGCCTCGTCTACTCTTTGGTTTCATCATGTTCCTGCGGTCCCTCAGCCTCGGCTACTCTTTGGTTTCATCATGTTCCTGAGGTTCTTCAGCCTCGTCTACTCTTTGGTTTCATCATGTTCCTGCGGTTCCTCAGCCTCGTCTACTCTTTGGTTTCATCATGTTCCTGCGGTCCCTCAGCCTCGTCTACTCTTTGGTTTCATCATGTTCCTGAGGTTCCTCAGCCTCGTCTACTCTTTGGTTTCATCATGTTCCTGCGGTCCCTCAGCCTCGTCCACTCTTTGGTTTCATCATGTTCCTGAGGTTCCTCAGCCTCGTCTACTCTTTGGTTTCATCATGTTCCTGCAGTCCCTCAGCCTCGTCTACTCTTTGGTTTCATCATGTTCCTGAGGTTCCTCAGCCTCGTCTACTCTTTGGTTTCATCATGTTCCTGCGGTCCCTCAGCCTCGTCTACTCTTTGGTTTCATCATGTTCCTGAGGTTCTTCAGCCTCGTCTACTCTTTGGTTTCATCATGTTCCTGCGGTTCCTCAGCCTCGTCTACTCTTTGGTTTCATCATGTTCCTGCGGTTCCTCAGCCTCGTCTACTCTTTGGTTTCATCATGTTCCTGCGGTCCCTCATCCTCGTCTACTCTTTGGTTTCATCATGTTCCTGAGGTTCCTCAGCCTCATCTACTCTTTGGTTTCATCATGTTCCTGCGGTTCCTCAGCATCGTCTACTCTTTGGTTTCATCATGTTCCTGAGGTTCCTCAGCCTCGTCTACTCTTTGGTTTCATCATGTTCCTGCGGTTCCTCAGCCTCGTCTACTCTTTGGTTTCATCATGTTCCTGCGATCCCTCAGCCTCGTCTACTCTTTGGTTTCATCATGTTCCTGAGGTTCCTCAGCCTCATCTACTCTTTGGTTTCATCATGTTCCTGCGGTTCCTCAGCCTCGTCTACTCTTTGGTTTCATCATGTTCCTGAGGTTCCTCAGCCTCGTCTACTCTTTGGTTTCATCATGTTCCTGCGGTCCCTCAGCCTCATCTACTCTTTGGTTTCATCATGTTCCTGCGGTTCCTCAGCCTCGTCTACTCTTTGGTTTCATCATGTTCCTGAGGTTCCTCAGCCTCGTCTACTCTTTGGTTTCATCATGTTCCTGCGGTTCCTCAGCCTCGTCTACTCTTTGGTTTCATCATGTTCCTGCGGTCCCTCAGCCTCGTCCACTCTTTGGTTTCATCATGTTCCTGAGGTTCTTCAGCCTCGTCTACTCCTTGGTTTCATCATGTTCCTGAGGTTCTTCAGCCTCGTCTACTCTTTGGTTTCATCATGTTCCTGCGGTTCCTCAGCCTCGTCTACTCTTTGGTTTCATTATGATCCTGCGGTTCCTCAGCCTCGTCTACTCTTTGGTTTCATCATGTTCATGCGGTTCCTCAGCCTCGTCTACTCTTTGGTTTCATCATGTTCCTGCGGTCCCTCAGCCTCGTCCACTCTTTGGTTTCATCATGTTCCTGAGGTTCTTCAGCCTCGTCTACTCTTTGGTTTCATCATGTTCCTGCGGTTCTTCAGCCTCGTCTACTCTTTGGTTTCATCATGTTCCTGCGGTTCCTCAGCCTCGTCTACTCTTTGGTTTCATCATGTTCCTGCGGTCCCTCAGCCTCGTCTACTCTTTGGTTTCATCATGTTCCTGAGGTTCCTCAGCCTCATCTACTCTTTGGTTTCATCATGTTCCTGCGGTTCCTCAGCCTCGTCTACTCTTTGGTTTCATCATGTTCCTGAGGTTCCTCAGCCTCGTCTACTCTTTGGTTTCATCATGTTCCTGCAGTCCCTCAGCCTCATCAACTCTTTGGTTTCATCATGTTCCTGCGGTTCCTCAGCCTCGTCTACTCTTTGGTTTCATCATGTTCCTGAGGTTCCTCAGCCTTGTCTACTCTTTGGTTTCATCATGTTCCTGCGGTCCCTCAGCCTCGGCTACTCTTTGGTTTCATCATGTTCCTGAGGTTCTTCAGCCTCGTCTACTCTTTGGTTTCATCATGTTCCTGCGGTTCCTCAGCCTCTTCTACTCTTTGGTTTCATCATGTTCCTGCGGTCCCTCAGCCTCGTCTACTCTTTGGTTTCATCATGTTCCTGAGGTTCCTCAGCCTCGTCTACTCTTTGGTTTCATCATGTTCCTGCGGTTCTTCAGCCTCGTCTACTCTTTGGTTTCATCATGTTCCTGCGGTTCCTCAGCCTCGTCTACTCTTTGGTTTCATCATGTTCCTGCGGTCCCTCAGCCTCGTCTACTCTTTAGTTTCATCATGTTCCTGAGGTTCCTCAGCCTCATCTACTCTTTGGTTTCATCATGTTCCTGCGGTTCCTCAGCCTCGTCTACTCTTTGGTTTCATCATGTTCCTGAGGTTCCTCAGCCTCGTCTACTCTTTGGTTTCATCATGTTCCTGCAGTCCCTCAGCCTCATCAACTCTTTGGTTTCATCATGTTCCTGCGGTTCCTCAGCCTCGTCTACTCTTTGGTTTCATCATGTTCCTGAGGTTCCTCAGCCTTGTCTACTCTTTGGTTTCATCATGTTCCTGCGGTCCCTCAGCCTCGGCTACTCTTTGGTTTCATCATGTTCCTGAGGTTCTTCAGCCTCGTCTACTCTTTGGTTTCATCATGTTCCTGCGGTTCCTCAGCCTCGTCTACTCTTTGGTTTCATCATGTTCCTGCGGTCCCTCAGCCTCGTCTACTCTTTGGTTTCATCATGTTCCTGAGGTTCCTCAGCCTCGTCTACTCTTTGGTTTCATCTTGTTCCTGCAGTCCCTCAGCCTCATCAACTCTTTGGTTTCATCATGTTCCTGCGGTTCCTCAGCCTCGTCTACTCTTTGGTTTCATCATGTTCCTGAGGTTCTTCAGCCTCGTCTACTCTTTGGTTTCATCATGTTCCTGCGGTTCCTCAGCCTCGTCTACTCTTTGGTTTCATCATGTTCCTGCGGTCCCTCAGCCTCGTCTACTCTTTGGTTTCATCATGTTCCTGAGGTTCCTCAGCCTCGTCTACTCTTTGGTTTCATCATGTTCCTGCGGTCCCTCAGCCTCGGCTACACTTTGGTTTCATCATGTTCCTGAGGTTCTTCAGCCTCGTCTACTCTTTGGTTTCATCATGTTCCTGCGGTTCCTCAGCCTCGTCTACTCTTTGGTTTCATCATGTTCCTGCGGTCCCTCAGCCTCGTCTACTCTTTGGTTTCATCATGTTCCTGAGGTTCCTCAGCCTCGTCTACTCTTTGGTTTCATCATGTTCCTGCAGTCCCTCAGCCTCATCAACTCTTTGGTTTCATCATGTTCCTGCGGTTCCTCAGCCTCGTCTACTCTTTGGTTTCATCATGTTCCTGAGGTTCCTCAGCCTCGTCTACTCTTTGGTTTCATCATGTTCCTGCGGTCCCTCAGCCTCGTCTACTCTTTGGTTTCATCATGTTCCTGAGGTTCTTCAGCCTCGTCTACTCTTTGGTTTCATCATGTTCCTGCGGTTCCTCAGCCTCGTCTACTCTTTGGTTTCATCATGTTCCTGCGGTTCCTCAGCCTCGTCTACTCTTTGGTTTCATCATGTTCCTGCGGTTCCTCAGCCTCGTCTACTCTTTGGTTTCATCATGTTCCTGCGGTCCCTCAGCCTCGTCTACTCTTTGGTTTCATCATGTTCCTGAGGTTCCTCAGCCTCGTCTACTCTTTGGTTTCATCATGTTCCTGCGGTCCCTCAGCCTCGTCTACTCTTTGGTTTCATCATGTTCCTGAGGTTCTTCAGCCTCGTCTACTCTTTGGTTTCATCATGTTCCTGCGGTTCCTCAGCCTCGTCTACTCTTTGGTTTCATCATGTTCCTGCGGTTCCTCAGCCTCGTCTACTCTTTGGTTTCATCATGTTCCTGCGGTTCCTCAGCCTCGTCTACTCTTTGGTTTCATCATGTTCCTGCGGTCCCTCAGCCTCGTCCACTCTTTGGTTTCATCATGTTCCTGCGGTTCCTCAGCCTCGTCTACTCTTTGGTTTCATCATGTTCCTGCGGTTCCTCAGCCTCGTCTACTCTTTGGTTTCATCATGTTCCTGAGGTTCCTCAGCCTCGTCTACTCTTTGGTTTCATCATGTTCCTGAGGTTCCTCAGCCTTGTCTACTCTTTGGTTTCATCATGTTCCTGAGGTTCCTCAGCCTCATCTACTCTTTGGTTTCATCATGTTCCTGCAGTTCCTCAGCCTCGTCTACTCTTTGGTTTCATCATGTTCCTGAGGTTCCTCAGCCTCGTCTACTCTTTGGTTTCATCATGTTCCTGCGGTCCCTCAGCCTCGTCTACTCTTTGGTTTCATCATGTTCCTGAGGTTCCTCAGCCTCGTCTACTCTTTGGTTTCATCATGTTCCTGCGGTCCCTCAGCCTCGGCTACTCTTTGGTTTCATCATGTTCCTGAGGTTCTTCAGCCTCGTCTACTCTTTGGTTTCATCATGTTCCTGCGGTTCCTCAGCCTCGTCTACTCTTTGGTTTCATCATGTTCCTGCGGTCCCTCAGCCTCGTCTACTCTTTGGTTTCATCATGTTCCTGAGGTTCCTCAGCCTCGTCTACTCTTTGGTTTCATCATGTTCCTGCGGTCCCTCAGCCTCGTCCACTCTTTGGTTTCATCATGTTCCTGAGGTTCCTCAGCCTCGTCTACTCTTTGGTTTCATCATGTTCCTGCAGTCCCTCAGCCTCGTCTACTCTTTGGTTTCATCATGTTCCTGAGGTTCCTCAGCCTCGTCTACTCTTTGGTTTCATCATGTTCCTGCGGTCCCTCAGCCTCGTCTACTCTTTGGTTTCATCATGTTCCTGAGGTTCTTCAGCCTCGTCTACTCTTTGGTTTCATCATGTTCCTGCGGTTCCTCAGCCTCGTCTACTCTTTGGTTTCATCATGTTCCTGCGGTTCCTCAGCCTCGTCTACTCTTTGGTTTCATCATGTTCCTGCGGTCCCTCAGCCTCGTCTACTCTTTGGTTTCATCATGTTCCTGAGGTTCCTCAGCCTCATCTACTCTTTGGTTTCATCATGTTCCTGCGGTTCCTCAGCATCGTCTACTCTTTGGTTTCATCATGTTCCTGAGGTTCCTCAGCCTCGTCTACTCTTTGGTTTCATCATGTTCCTGCGGTTCCTCAGCCTCGTCTACTCTTTGGTTTCATCATGTTCCTGCGATCCCTCAGCCTCGTCTACTCTTTGGTTTCATCATGTTCCTGAGGTTCCTCAGCCTCATCTACTCTTTGGTTTCATCATGTTCCTGCGGTTCCTCAGCCTCGTCTACTCTTTGGTTTCATCATGTTCCTGAGGTTCCTCAGCCTCGTCTACTCTTTGGTTTCATCATGTTCCTGCGGTCCCTCAGCCTCATCTACTCTTTGGTTTCATCATGTTCCTGCGGTTCCTCAGCCTCGTCTACTCTTTGGTTTCATCATGTTCCTGAGGTTCCTCAGCCTCGTCTACTCTTTGGTTTCATCATGTTCCTGCGGTTCCTCAGCCTCGTCTACTCTTTGGTTTCATCATGTTCCTGCGGTCCCTCAGCCTCGTCCACTCTTTGGTTTCATCATGTTCCTGAGGTTCTTCAGCCTCGTCTACTCCTTGGTTTCATCATGTTCCTGAGGTTCTTCAGCCTCGTCTACTCTTTGGTTTCATCATGTTCCTGCGGTTCCTCAGCCTCGTCTACTCTTTGGTTTCATTATGATCCTGCGGTTCCTCAGCCTCGTCTACTCTTTGGTTTCATCATGTTCATGCGGTTCCTCAGCCTCGTCTACTCTTTGGTTTCATCATGTTCCTGCGGTCCCTCAGCCTCGTCCACTCTTTGGTTTCATCATGTTCCTGAGGTTCTTCAGCCTCGTCTACTCTTTGGTTTCATCATGTTCCTGCGGTTCTTCAGCCTCGTCTACTCTTTGGTTTCATCATGTTCCTGCGGTTCCTCAGCCTCGTCTACTCTTTGGTTTCATCATGTTCCTGCGGTCCCTCAGCCTCGTCTACTCTTTGGTTTCATCATGTTCCTGAGGTTCCTCAGCCTCATCTACTCTTTGGTTTCATCATGTTCCTGCGGTTCCTCAGCCTCGTCTACTCTTTGGTTTCATCATGTTCCTGAGGTTCCTCAGCCTCGTCTACTCTTTGGTTTCATCATGTTCCTGCAGTCCCTCAGCCTCATCAACTCTTTGGTTTCATCATGTTCCTGCGGTTCCTCAGCCTCGTCTACTCTTTGGTTTCATCATGTTCCTGAGGTTCCTCAGCCTTGTCTACTCTTTGGTTTCATCATGTTCCTGCGGTCCCTCAGCCTCGGCTACTCTTTGGTTTCATCATGTTCCTGAGGTTCTTCAGCCTCGTCTACTCTTTGGTTTCATCATGTTCCTGCGGTTCCTCAGCCTCGTCTAATCTTTGGTTTCATCATGTTCCTGCGGTCCCTCAGCCTCGTCTACTCTTTGGTTTCATCATGTTCCTGAGGTTCCTCAGCCTCGTCTACTCTTTGGTTTCATCATGTTCCTGCGGTTCTTCAGCCTCGTCTACTCTTTGGTTTCATCATGTTCCTGCGGTTCCTCAGCCTCGTCTACTCTTTGGTTTCATCATGTTCCTGCGGTCCCTCAGCCTCGTCTACTCTTTGGTTTCATCATGTTCCTGAGGTTCCTCAGCCTCATCTACTCTTTGGTTTCATCATGTTCCTGCGGTTCCTCAGCCTCGTCTACTCTTTGGTTTCATCATGTTCCTGAGGTTCCTCAGCCTCGTCTACTCTTTGGTTTCATCATGTTCCTGCAGTCCCTCAGCCTCATCAACTCTTTGGTTTCATCATGTTCCTGCGGTTCCTCAGCCTCGTCTACTCTTTGGTTTCATCATGTTCCTGAGGTTCCTCAGCCTTGTCTACTCTTTGGTTTCATCATGTTCCTGCGGTCCCTCAGCCTCGGCTACTCTTTGGTTTCATCATGTTCCTGAGGTTCTTCAGCCTCGTCTACTCTTTGGTTTCATCATGTTCCTGCGGTTCCTCAGCCTCGTCTACTCTTTGGTTTCATCATGTTCCTGCGGTCCCTCAGCCTCGTCTACTCTTTGGTTTCATCATGTTCCTGAGGTTCCTCAGCCTCGTCTACTCTTTGGTTTCATCTTGTTCCTGCAGTCCCTCAGCCTCATCAACTCTTTGGTTTCATCATGTTCCTGCGGTTCCTCAGCCTCGTCTACTCTTTGGTTTCATCATGTTCCTGAGGTTCCTCAGCCTCGTCTACTCTTTGGTTTCATCATGTTCCTGCGGTCCCTCAGCCTCGTCTACTCTTTGGTTTCATCATGTTCCTGAGGTTCTTCAGCCTCGTCTACTCTTTGGTTTCATCATGTTCCTGCGGTTCCTCAGCCTCGTCTACTCTTTGGTTTCATCATGTTCCTGCGGTTCCTCAGCCTCGTCTACTCTTTGGTTTCATCATGTTCCTGCGGTTCCTCAGCCTCGTCTACTCTTTGGTTTCATCATGTTCCTGCGGTCCCTCAGCCTCGTCTACTCTTTGGTTTCATCATGTTCCTGAGGTTCCTCAGCCTCGTCTACTCTTTGGTTTCATCATGTTCCTGCGGTCCCTCAGCCTCGTCTACTCTTTGGTTTCATCATGTTCCTGAGGTTCTTCAGCCTCGTCTACTCTTTGGTTTCATCATGTTCCTGCGGTTCCTCAGCCTCGTCTACTCTTTGGTTTCATCATGTTCCTGCGGTTCCTCAGCCTCGTCTACTCTTTGGTTTCATCATGTTCCTGCGGTTCCTCAGCCTCGTCTACTCTTTGGTTTCATCATGTTCCTGCGGTCCCTCAGCCTCGTCCACTCTTTGGTTTCATCATGTTCCTGCGGTTCCTCAGCCTCGTCTACTCTTTGGTTTCATCATGTTCCTGCGGTTCCTCAGCGTCGTCTACTCTTTGGTTTCATCATGTTCCTGAGGTTCCTCAGCCTCGTCTACTCTTTGGTTTCATCATGTTCCTGAGGTTCCTCAGCCTTGTCTACTCTTTGGTTTCATCATGTTCCTGAGGTTCCTCAGCCTCATCTACTCTTTGGTTTCATCATGTTCCTGCAGTTCCTCAGCCTCGTCTACTCTTTGGTTTCATCATGTTCCTGAGGTTCCTCAGCCTCGTCTACTCTTTGGTTTCATCATGTTCCTGCGGTCCCTCAGCCTCGTCTACTCTTTGGTTTCATCATGTTCCTGAGGTTCCTCAGCCTCGTCTACTCTTTGGTTTCATCATGTTCCTGCGGTCCCTCAGCCTCGGCTACTCTTTGGTTTCATCATGTTCCTGAGGTTCTTCAGCCTCGTCTACTCTTTGGTTTCATCATGTTCCTGCGGTTCCTCAGCCTCGTCTACTCTTTGGTTTCATCATGTTCCTGCGGTCCCTCAGCCTCGTCTACTCTTTGGTTTCATCATGTTCCTGAGGTTCCTCAGCCTCGTCTACTCTTTGGTTTCATCATGTTCCTGCGGTCCCTCAGCCTCGTCCACTCTTTGGTTTCATCATGTTCCTGAGGTTCCTCAGCCTCGTCTACTCTTTGGTTTCATCATGTTCCTGCAGTCCCTCAGCCTCGTCTACTCTTTGGTTTCATCATGTTCCTGAGGTTCCTCAGCCTCGTCTACTCTTTGATTTCATCATGTTCCTGAGGTTCTTCAGCCTCGTCTACTCTTTGGTTTCATCATGTTCCTGCGGTTCCTCAGCCTCGTCTACTCTTTGGTTTCATCATGTTCCTGCGGTTCCTCAGCCTCGGCTACTCTTTGGTTTCATCATGTTCCTGCGGTTCCTCAGCCTCGTCTACTCTTTGGTTTCATCATGTTCCTGCGGTCCCTCAGCCTCGTCCACTCTTTGGTTTCATCATGTTCCTGCGGTTCCTCAGCCTCGTCTACTCTTTGGTTTCATCATGTTCCTGAGGTTCCTCAGCCTCGTCTACTCTTTGGTTTCATCATGTTCCTGAGGTTCCTCAGCCTCATCTACTCTTTGGTTTCATCATGTTCCTGCGGTTCCTCAGCCTCGTCTACTCTTTGGTTTCATCATGTTCCTGAGGTCCCTCAGCCTCGTCTACTCTTTGGTTTCATCATGTTCCTGAGGTTCCTCAGCCTCGTCTACTCTTTGGTTTCATCATGTTCCTGCGGTCCCTCAGCCTCGTCTACTCTTTGGTTTCATCATGTTCCTGCGGTTCCTCAGCCTCGTCTACTCTTTGGTTTCATCATGTTCCTGAGGTTCCTCAGCCTCGTTGAACACACGCATCACTCTTCTCATGCCATCGTTCACTCTTTATAGGGTCACTTCTGCCCAGAAGGCTCTGCCATGGCGTCGCCGTGTCCCACTGGAGAGTTCCAGCCCAAGCCCGGCTCAGACCGATGCATCCCCTGTCGCCCTGGATTCTACTGTGAGGAGGCTGTGGTGGGAGAACCTCACCTGTGCCCGCCACACTCCTTCTGCCCCGCAGGTGAGATTACGTTGAGACCAGACCATTATTTCACCCAAAAACATAGAACGATGACAAATGACACGTGGATGAAACTAGAAAGATATTTACACTGAAACACATGAAACATGAAATACACAAAGGGGTCAGTAGGGGGCAGTAGTGTTCAGCAAGAAAGGTAATGATCCTTTAAACCCATAATAAAACGTAATAAAATATAAGAAGACGAGATCTCCGACTGAACGTCCTCCACGTCGACCAATCAGAGCAATAATTACTTCAACCGAAGAACGGATTTGAGAAAAGAAGAGCCAGAAAGAAACTAAAGTCTTGTAGAAATAGATTTACTGACATCAAAGACAGTTTAGAAGAAGAATCTCTACTTTAATGACAATTTTATGTTTAAATCCACTCATCCTTCCATCACTGACCATCATCTGATCAACCCTGAAGTCAGGGAGGTGGATCTGGACCTGCTCGTTCTGAAGGTGGCTCGTGAACTGAGGAAGTGTTGGCACCCCTGCTTTAAAACATGGATCCAGATGGATCAACGTTATCAAAATTTTCAGCCCTTACTTGTCTCATCATCAACATCTCATCAAGTCAAGAGTTATTGACCACAGACAGAAGGTCATGATCAATGGATCTCCTTGGCAGAGGTAATGAGGGTAGAAAGCTGTTTCACTAAAATGAACAAATAATACTAACAATAATAATAATTAAAACATTTCTTTGTTATTTGAAAATCTAAAAATTTGACAGAAGCAACAATCAAATCACAGGATACAATAAAACTAGGAGGATAAAAACAACACAATACAAGAAGGTGATAACAACGAGGGTATGAGGTTATGAAGGGTTTATTTTAAAATATTGTTTTTTTTCTGGATTTTTCAAAAATATTATGAGAAAAATAATGATACAAAAATCAAAAGATACTTAATGCCGATGTCTTTAAAAGTAGTTATAAAAGTGACAGAGTCATAGATGAAAGGAAAACACAAGCTGGAATGTGATGGAAATGTGTTGAAAATGTGACATTTTCGTTCCTTCGTTCTCAGGAACAATGGTTCCTCACTCGTGTCCAGATGGAACCTTCACTCCTCCTGACCAGACCGGGCTGCGAGAAGAACGAGAGTGTTCGGCGTGTCCTCCTGGAAAGTTCTGCAGGTGAAGCATCAGAGCGAACGTGAAGCACGAACACACTGAGAGAAGAAGAAGAAGAAGAAGAAGAAGAATGTGTTCTGAACCAGTGACTCACGTGCACAAAGAATCACTTGCCGACTTGATTACCTTCAATTAGTTGAATGAAGTGAATGATGTTCATCTGGGATCACTGGCCATATGAACGTGTGCGTGACTGTAACAGGCGTGTAATGACATCCGTGAAATCCTGGTAATAAACTGTTTGACTGAAGCTGTTTCATCAAGTTTGGATCACCTTTTGAAATGATGTTTGACATTAGTTTGTGTTCACAGAGCTGGAAGGATCCAAGGCGTGTGCGCCGCAGGATATCTTTGCCTGTCGGGGAGTCAAGACTTCATGCCACACGGACACATTTCCAACTTGTCTCAGTGTGTTTGGACAGAACCGTGTGCCGGTCCATGTCCTGCAGGTACACCTGGACATTTATAATATATAAACTTAACTTTAGTGTGTAAACCAGAAGGATGTGTGTCGCCTGCAGTTCATACTCTGAGTCGCTCTAGTAGAAGAACTCACATTTCTCCTTCAAACTCTTCACTAGTTTCTTTCAGGATCATTTTAAAATTCTGGTTCTTACTTTCAGATCTATTCATGGTCAGACCTTCATGATCTGATCCAGACTTACACCCCGACTCGGTCCTGATCTTTTAGCATCTATTTTATTGAGTATTGTTTTAGTTTTTCATTAACATACCTTCAACAGTTACAATCCGATATAAGAAAAACTAAAATAACAATCACAGGGTATAATAGTATTTGGTTCATCCTGTGAGGTATCATTGTATCAACAGGTTTTCATATTGGACCTGATAGGACCAGAGTATTGAGTCTTGATTGTTGAAGTTCTTCGTGACCCTGGTCCTGAAAAGTTCTCCACAAATATAAATGACTTGCAGGTTCCTACTGTCCTGAGGGAACACCAGAGGCTCAGGCGTGTCCGGAGAACACGTTCCGAGGCGATGCTGGAGCGCTCAGTCTTCTGGACTGTGTGGCGTGTCCACCTAAACACTGGTGTAAACGAGGTGAGGACGCAGAAGATGTTCCAGGTACTTGTTGAAAGATGCAGAAGGTCAGATTGTTGACACAGTGAAGGTTTGAATTCACAGTCAAATAAATACTCGATGGTTGTTTGTTTTCAGGAGATAAGTTTCTTCACGACTGTCCTGCTGGTCATTACTGCGACGCTCTACCTGGGACTGGTTCTAATGGAGGGACATCAGGACCGAGACCTTGTCCAAGGTTCACCTATCGATCCTCTCCTGGAGCAGGAAGGAAGGACGACTGCCTCCCGTGCCCGCCGGGGTTCCTCTGCAACAGCACCGGTCAGTGTCCAGTGACCCCTCGATACGACGAGGAATCTTTTTAACGGCCAAAGAGACAAGATCTTTATTCTTCTACTTAAATCCCTCAAACCACGACTCCCTGAGAATCATGTCCGACTCAATCACTGCATCTTTACGTCCAGTCTCTCCTCACAGGTCTCTCCAACTATTCCAACACTCCGTGCCCACCTGGTCATTGGTGCAGTGGTTCTGGACCCCCGGTTCTCTGCCCTGCCGGCACCAGAAGGTCCACTCCTGGAGCAGGTTCTCCCAGTCAATGTGAGCCATGTGCAGGAGGAACATTCTGTCCAGACCCATCAGCCACAGGACAGCCCAACGTAGACGGGATCCCCTGCAGATCTTCGTACCAATGTCCCGCAGGTACTTACGAAGGTGTAGCAGGAGGACCATCAGGTGTACAAGGCTGGACCAGTATCTTGATCCACATGTCTGTTCAGGTGCCGCGTCAGAAAGGTTGTGCCGGCCCGGATACTACTGTGGACCGAGGACCGCCGAGCCTGAGTCCTGCCCTGAAGGTCACATTTGTCCGGAGGGATCGGATTCTTTCAATGAGCCCAAACAACTGTGAGTGCAACAGGATCTGCCTCTTCATCTGGACTTCTGTGTGAAACCAGACCCGGATTGTTGACCTTCTGACTGAAGATGTCACGGATTCTGTCCTCGCAGCTGTCGCTTCCCCTTCTACTGTCCGGCCAACAGCTCCGCCATGAAGTCCTGTGACGGGGGGTCCAGGCCCATTCATGTTGGCGGGTCCAGAGGGTCCCAGAATAGTAGCTGTGCTCCCTGTGAGCCCGGAACCTTCCGTCCGTACCTCTCGCCAAACCTGCAGTGCCTCCTGTGTCCAGCAGGGTATTTCTGCCCGGCAGGTTCGTCCAGCTCCGTCTCTGACCACACACTCGAGTGACCCTCACGTTTACAGGAAGCAGCCACTATGAGCGCAGCTCGTGTCCTGCTGGCTACGTGTGTCCGGCCGGTTCTGCTCGACCCACAGCCTGCTCTCCCGGGTCCTTCAGCAACAACACAAACGCTAAAAGTACCAGCGACTGCTTTTCGTGTCCGAGCGACACCTTCAACCATCTTCCTGCTCAGAAGGCGTGTTTTCCATGTGGTAGTTCCTCCACCTCTCCACCAGGTGAGCAGCTCAGCATCAGTTTGAGTGAAGGCTCGTGGCTCCGCCCCCTTCACCTCGCACCTGAGTCTGGTTCGTCCAGTTCCCTTGATCTTTCATTTCACAGAGAAAGTTTTCCTCAATGTCAGAGTTTTGATCAAGTTTTTAACAATAAATGTTAAAATTAGACTTAAATTAAAATCATTTTACTGTTAAACTGGTGAATCACAAGAAAAACAAACACACACACATGCACACGCACACACACACACATACACACACACACACACCTTGTTCTTCACTGTGGTTTCCTTCAGGTTCCTCCACCTGCTCATGTCTAGGCAGGAACAGATCCTTCCAAGCGTCCGACGGCTCGTGTCTGTGCAGGACTGGGTTCGTCTTTTATGACCAGATGGACTTGAAGAGCTCGTCGTCCGACAGTCGCTCGGACTGTCAGCCTGAGGTCAGTGTCCTTCACGGTGTTCAGAGCTTCTCACTGAAGTGTTTCTGCAGATGAACCCGCGGTGTGAGGCGGGTCAGGTGAGACTGGCGTCGTCCAGGGAGTGTGTTTCTCCATCACGTCACTCCTGCGCTCGCACCTGTGGACCTCGAGGAGGTTCTCTGGACGCAGAGGCCGGCGTGTAAATATCCTTGATTCATGTTCGAGGTTCTCGTCTGACGCTGGACTTCACAGATGCCACTGTGAGGAACACGTGTCGGCCGAGGAGATGTGCGACTCGTCCTGCCTCGCCAGACTACCTGAGCTCTGGGCCCGGCCTGGTTCTGATGGATCCACCTCTGATGGATCCACCTCTGATGGATCCACCTCTGATGGATCCACCTCTGATGGATCCACCTCTGATGGATCCACCTCTGATGGATCCACCTCTGATGGATCCACCTCTGATGGATCCACCTCTGATGGACGTCTGCGGCTCAGCATCCGAGCCAGAGACGCTGAGGTCTGGACCAGGGTGAGAAAAGTGCCGAGAACATCAAAACATATTCAGACGCGTCACTTTCCCAGGATTCAATTTGCATTTAAATAGCAGAACAAATTACACAACATGTGTGTGTGAGTGATTGTGTGTGAGTGAGTGTGTGTGTGTGCGTGTGTGCGTGAGTGTGTGTTTGTGTGTTCTGTATACTTTTGTATGAGTGAGTGTTCACCGTGTGTGTTAAATTAAGTCTATCTATCTATATATGTGTGTGTTTGTCTGAGTGTGTGTAGATGTGTGTGTGTGTGTTTAATGAAGTCTATATATCTATATATGTGTGTGTTTGTTTGAGTGTGTGTAGATGTGTGTGTGTGTTTAATGAAGTCTATATATCTATAGATGTGTGTGTTTGTTTGAGTGTGTGTAGATGTGTGTGTGTGTGTGTGTGTGTGTGAAGCCTTTACTATAAAGTGGAGAGAATTTTGATTTGACTAAAGATCCTCAGGATGTGTTTGACATGAAATTAATTATAGAGAAACACAATAGTACACACAACATAGTAAACACAACATAGAAACACAAGAGAGAAACACAACATAGTAAACACAACATAGAAACACAAGAGAGAAACACAACGTAGTAAACACAACATAGAAACACAACATAGAAACACAACATAGAATCACAACATAGTAAACACAACATAAAAACACAACATAGAAACAAAACATAGAAACACAACCTAGAAACACAACATAGTAAACACAACATAAAAACACAACATAGAAACACAACATAGAAACACAACCTAGAAACACAACATAGTAAACACAACATAGAAACACAACATAGTAAACACAACATAGAAACACAACATAGAAACACAACATAGTAAACACAACATAGAAACACAACATAGAAACACAACATAGTAAACACAACATAGAAACACAACATAGAAACACAACATAGAAACACAACATAGAAACACAAGAGGGAAACACAAGATTGAAACACAACATAGAAACGCAACAGAGAAACACAACTTAGAAACTCAAATAGAAACACAACTGAGAAACACAACATAGAAACACAAGAGAGAAACACAACATTGAAACACAACATAGAAACACAACAGAGAAACACAACATAGAAACAAAACATAGAAACACAACATACAAACACAACATACAAACACAAAATAGAAACACAACATAGTAAACACAAGAGAGAAACACAAGATAGAAACACAACATAGAAACACAACATAGTAAACACAACATAGAAACACAACATAGAAACACAACATAGTAAACACAACATAGAAACACAACATAGAAACACAACATAGTAAACACAACATAGAAACACAAGAGGGAAACACAAGATTGAAACACAACATAGAAACACAACAGAGAAACACAACTTAGAAACACAACTGAGAAACACAACATAGAAACACAAGAGAGAAACACAACATTGAAACACAACATAGAAACACAACAGAGAAACACAACTTAGAAACACAACTAGAAACACAACATAGAAACAAAACATAGAAACACAACATACAAACACAACATACAAACACAAAATAGAAACACAACATAGTAAACACAAGAGAGAAACACAACATAGAAACACAACAGAGAAACACAACTTAGAAACACAACTGGAAACACAACATAGAAACACAGCATAGAAACGCAACAGAGAAAGACAACCTAGAAACACAACATAGTAAACACAACATAAAAACACAACATAGAAACACAACTTAGAAACACAACTAGAAACACAACATAGAAACACAACATAGAAACACAACAGAGAAACACAACCTAGAAACACAACATAAAAACACAACATAGAAACACAACTTAGTAAACACAACATAAAAAACACAACATAGAAACACAACATTGAAACACAACCTAGAAACACAACCTAGAAACACAACATAGAAACTCAAATAAAAACACAACATAGAAACACAAAAGAGAAACACAGCATAGTAAACACAAGAGAGAAACACAACATAGAAACACAACAGAGAAACACAACTTAGAAACACAACTAGAAACACAACATAAAAACAAAACAGAGAAACACAACAGAGAAACACAACAGAGAAACACAACATTGAAACACAACATAGAAACACGAGGGGTCGATGAAACACAACATAGAAACACAACCTAGAAACACAACCTAGAAACACAACATAGTAAACACAAAATAGAAACACAAGAGAGAAACACAACATAGTAAACACAACATAAAAACACAACATAGAAACACAACATAGAAACACAACATAGAAACACAACATAGAAACACAACATAGAAACACAACATAGTAAACACAACATAGAAACACAACATAGTAAACACAACATAGAAACACAAGAGAGAAACACAACATTGAAACACAACATAGAAACACAACAGAGAAACTCAAATAGAAACACAACATAGAAACACAACATAGAAACACAACATAGAAACACAACATAGAAACACAACAGAGAAACACAACAGAGAAACACAACAGAGAAACACAACAGAGAAACACAACAGAGAAACACAACATAGAAACACAACAGAGAAACACAACAGAGAAACACAACAGAGAAACACAACATAGAAACACGACAGAGAAACACGACAGAGAAACACGACAGAGAAACACAACAGAGAAACACAACAGAGAAACACAACAGAGAAACACAACATAGAAACACAACATAGAAACACAACATAGTAAACACAACAGAGAAACACAACAGAGAAACACAACAGAGAAACACAACATAGAAACACAACAGAGAAACACAACAGAGAAACACAACAGAGAAACACAACAGAGAAACACAACAGAGAAACACAACAGAGAAACACAACAGAGAAACACAACATAGAAACACAACAGAGAAACACAACAGAGAAACACAACAGAGAAACACAACAGAGAAACACAACAGAGAAACACAACAGAGAAACACAACAGAGAAACACAACAGAGAAACACAACATAGAAACACAACAGAGAAACACAACAGAGAAACACGACAGTAGTTTTTCTTCCAGACTGTGGAAAACGTTCTCGGGCCTGACCTTCATATCAGGAGTGTTTGGAAAACTCATCTGGTCCAGTTTGATCCCGACGGAGTCTTGGGTTTGATTCCGAGCAGACTGGAGGTTATCGATCGATTCCTCTCAGGTAACAACATGTGTGTCATGGTGTGTGTCATGGTGTGTGTTTCATGGTGTGTGTTTCATGGTGTGTGTCATGGTGTGTGTCATGGTGTGTGTTTCATGGTGTGTGTTTCATGGTGTGTGTCATGGTGTGTTTCATGGTGTGTGTCATGGTGTTTGTCTTTATTTTGATCTCTGTCTCTGAAGGATCACGAGACGATGAAGCTCCTAGAATTCCTAATCCCATAGTGTGTCTTTCTGTGGACGACCTTCTCCTGTTCCGTCTCACCATCGACCCCTCAGGTACTTCAGGTACTTCAGGTACTTCAGGTACTTCAGGTACTTCAGGTACTTCAGGTACTTCAGGTACTTCAGGTACTTCGGGTACTTCGGGTACTTCGGGTACTTATGGTACTTCGGGTACTTATGGTACTTCGGGTACTTCGGGTACTTATGGTACTTCGGGTACTTCGGGTACTTTGGGTACTTCAGGTACTTATGGTACTTCAGGTACTTCGGGTACTTCAGGTTATTCAGGTACTTCGGAAACTTCAGGTACTTCGGGTACTTCAGGTACTCTAGGTACTTCAGGTACTTCGGGTACTTCAGGTACTTCGGTAACTTCAGGTACTTCGGGTACTTCAGGTACTTCGGGTACTTCGGGTACTTCGGGTACTTCAGGTACTTCGGTAACTTCGGGTACTTCGGGTACTTCAGGTACTTATGGTACTTCGGGTACTTCGGGTACTTCAGGTACTTCAGGTACTT
>NC_141824.1:518644-521144 GCF_982586985.1 Callionymus lyra | reverse complement strand
CCGCCCCGAGTTCCCTTCTCTGCTGCTCCTGCTGACGCCGTCCATCCCACCGCCAACGCCCGGCGGCTCCAGAGACTCTTACTTTGATGCAACCAATCAGATCCTCTACGTGTTGGAGGAGAAGCTTCAGAGTGCAGGTCACTTCATCGCCACGATCGTTGGGTCCATGGCCTTCATCGCCTCAGGTGACCTTGATTCTTTGACCTGCGATCATGAGGAACATGCAACATATCTTAGGAACATGCAACATATCTCAGGAACATGCAACATATCTTAGGAACATGCAACATATCTTAGGAACATGCAACATATCTCAGGAACATGCAACATATCTTAGGAACATGCAACATATCTCAGGAACATGCAACATATCTTAGGAACATGCAACATATCTTAGGAACATGCAACATACCTCAGGAACATGCAACATATCTCAGGAACATGCAACATATCTCAGGAACATGCAACATATCTTAGGAACATGCAACATATCTTAGGAACATGCAACATATCTCAGGAACATGCAACATATCTCAGGAACATGCAACATATCTTAGGAACATGCAACATATCTCAGGAACATGCAACATATCTTAGGAACATGCAACATATCTCAGGAACATGCAACCTATCTCAGGAACATGCAACATATCTCAGGAACATGCAACATATCTCAGGAACATGCAACATATCTTAGGAACATGCAACATATCTCAGGAACATGCAACATATCTCAGGAATATGCAACATATCTTAGGAACATGCAACATAACTCAGGAACATGCAACATATCTTAGGAACATGCAACATAACTCAGGAACATGCAACATATCTCAGGAACATGCAACATAACTCAGGAACATGCAACATATCTCAGGAACATGCAACATATCTCAGGAACATGCAACATATCTCAGGAACATGCAACATATCTCAGGAACATGCAACATATCTCAGGAACATGCAACATATCTCAGGAACATGCAACATATCTTAGGAACATGCAACATATCTTAGGAACATGCAACATATCTCAGGAACATGCAACATATCTTAGGAACATGCAACATATCTCAGGAACATGCAACATATCTTAGGAACATGCAACATATCTTAGGAACATGCAACATACCTCAGGAACATGCAACATATCTCAGGAACATGCAACATATCTCAGGAACATGCAACATATCTTAGGAACATGCAACATATCTTAGGAACATGCAACATATCTCAGGAACATGCAACATATCTCAGGAACATGCAACATATCTTAGGAACATGCAACATATCTCAGGAACATGCAACATATCTTAGGAACATGCAACATATCTCAGGAACATGCAACCTATCTCAGGAACATGCAACATATCTCAGGAACATGCAACATATCTCAGGAACATGCAACATATCTTAGGAACATGCAACATATCTCAGGAACATGCAACATATCTCAGGAATATGCAACATATCTTAGGAACATGCAACATAACTCAGGAACATGCAACATATCTTAGGAACATGCAACATAACTCAGGAACATGCAACATATCTCAGGAACATGCAACATAACTCAGGAACATGCAACATATCTCAGGAACATGCAACATATCTCAGGAACATGCAACATATCTCAGGAACATGCAACATATCTCAGGAACATGCAACATATCTCAGGAACATGCAACATATCTCAGGAACATGCAACATATCTCAGGAACATGCAACCTATCTCAGGAACATGCAACATATCTCAGGAACATGCAACATATCTCAGGAACATGCAACATATCTTAGGAACATGCAACATATCTCAGGAACATGCAACATACCTCAGGAATATGCAACATATCTTAGGAACATGCAACATAACTCAGGAACATGCAACATATCTTAGGAACATGCAACATAACTCAGGAACATGCAACATATCTTAGGAACATGCAACATATCTCAGGAACATGCAACATATCTCAGGAACATGCAACATATCTTAGGAACATGCAACATATCTCAGGAACATGCAACATATCTTAGGAACATGCAACATAACTCAGGAACATGCAACATATCTTAGGAACATGCAACATATCTCAGGAACATGCAACATATCTTAGGAACATGCAACATATCTCAGGAACATGCAACATATCTTAGGAACATGCAACATATCTCAGGAACATGCAACATATCTTAGGAACATGCAACATAACTCAGGAACATGCAACATAACTCAGGAACATGCAACATAACTCAGGAACATGCAACATATCTCAGGAACATGCAACATAACTCAGGAACATGCAACATATCTCAGGAACATGCAACATATCTTAGGAACATGCAACATATCTCAGGAACATGCAACATATCTTAGGAACATGCAACATATCTCAGGAACATGCAACATATCTTAGGAACATGCAACATAACTCAGGAACATGCAACATAACTCAGGAACATGCAACATAACTCAGGAACATGCAACATATCTCAGGAA
>NC_141824.1:406144-511144 GCF_982586985.1 Callionymus lyra | reverse complement strand
ATGAACATGTCTATGAACATGTCTATGAACACATGTATGAACATGTGTTCATAGACATGTTCATACATGTGTTCATACATGTCTATGAACACATGTATGAACACATCTATGAACATGTCTATGAACACATCTATGAACATGTCTATGAACATGTCTATGAACACATGTATGAACACATCTATGAACATGTCTATGAACACATCTATGAACATGTCTATGAACATGTCTATGAACACATGTATGAACACATCTATGAACATGTCTATGAACATGTCTATGAACACATCTATGAACACATCTATGAACATGTCTATGAACATGTCTATGAACATGTCTATGAACATGTCTATGAACATATCAATGAACATGTCTATGAACATATCAATGAACATGTCTATGAACACATTTATGAACATGTCTATGAACATGTCTATGAACATATCAATGAACATGTCTATGAACACATCTATGAACATGTCTATGAACATATCTATGAACATGTCTATGAACATGTCTATGAACACGTCTATGAACATATCAATGAACATGTCTATGAACATATCAATGAACATGTCTATGAACACATCTATGAACATGTCTATGAACATATCAATGAACATGTCTATGAACATATCAATGAACATGTCTATGAACACATCAATGAACATGTCTATGAACATATCAATGAACATGTCTATGAACATATCAATGAACATGTCTATGAACACACCTATGAACATGTCTATGAACATATCAATGAACATGTCTATGAACATGTCTATGAACATGTCTATGAACATGTCTATGAACATATCAATGAACATGTCTATGAACATATCAATGAACATGTCTATGAACATATCAATGAACATGTCTATGAACACATCTATGAACATGTCTATGAACATATCTATGAACATGTCTATGAACATGTATGAACATGTCTATGAACACATCTATGAACATGTTATGAACATGTATGAACACATCTATATCTATCAATATTAACTGTGTCCATGCATGGAGACAGTAGTGTGAGTTGGAATAGATCCTGATATGTCTTCATGTTCCTCTGGTGTGACATCAAGCTGATGTTTGTCATCATCTCTGTTACTCACAGATCTCTTCTCGTTCAACAGTTTCTGGGTCAGAAGTTTACAAGTATCCTCAGACAGACACTTCATTAGTCTAATTAAGGTAATAAAGTCCATCTCAGTGAACGCACTGTGACGTTGGTTTTCACTCACAGCAGCTTCTCCCTCGTGTGAAGGTTACGGATGATTTGTTCCATGAATAATTCTAAAGTTCACTTTGATTATTTTGTATTCTTGCCACTGACTCCTCAACCCTATGTTCCTCAGGTTTATATTTAGTTGTAGCTGAAGGGTCACAGACACACCAGTCATTGTTTCTTGATATGAGAAAGTATTTTCTACTCGGGAGTTCAGCCAATTTAGAAGGTCAGATTGAACGAGTTTTCTCTGCTATCAGTGTTAGTTTACTGCTGTGTGCCAAGAACCCCCCGGATGAAACCAACACTGCTTCTGTTTGTGTGTGTGTGTGTGTGTTTGTGTGTGTGTGTGTGTGTTTGTGTGTGTGTGTGTGTGTGTGTGTTTGTGTGTGTGTTTGTGTGTGTGTGTGTGTGTTTGTGTGTGTGTGTGTGTGTGTGTGTTTGTGTGTGTGTTTGTGTGTGTGTGTGTGTGTTTGTGTGTGTGTTTGTGTCTGTGTGTGTGTTGGATTTCTTTCATGAGATTGTTTTATCAGTGATATAAATAAGGAGATTATTAATGAGATTATCAATTATATCATAATGATATAATAAATGATAAAATCAATGAAATAATCAATGGTATAATCAAAGATAGTATTAATGATATAATCAATGAGATTATTAATGATAAAAATCAATGACAAAATCAATGAAATGATCAATGATATAACCAATGATATTATCAATGATATAATCAATGATATAATCAATGATAAAATCAATGATAAAATCAATGAAATAATCAATGCTATAATCAATGAAATAATCAATGCTGTAATCAATGATATTATTAATGTCATTTTCACTCTAATGTGTTTACACTTGTGCGTCTGCTTGTGTTGTTGCATCACTGCTGATCTGCTGCTTCTGCTGCTTCTGCTGCTTCTGCTCTGGATCTGTGGGAGGAAATCTGAGTGATTTGCTGCAACATTATTCCTGCTCCAGTGGCTCAGATGAACAGATGGGCTATTTTTAGGAAAGCTTGTGTCTGCTTTATGTTGGAGATGTCATGTGATTATTGCTGCAGGGATTTTCTGATCCTCTGAACCACTTATTCAAGCTGTTGTTCATGAAGACTCGACATGTTTAAAATACCATCAGAACAATAAACGAGTATCATTTGAACATTCGTGTTAAATATGACGTTTAAAAGTTTGAAGCTTCTTGCTCTGAAATCTGGACGAACGAGAGGTTACGAGAGTCCATTATGACGTAATAATGGCTTCACTCCTCCTCCAGCTGTAATCACGCTTTGTTTATACAACGAGTGCCTTAGAGGGGGAGACCATTGATGACGTGCGGTGACAAACCTCCGTGCTTGACCAATCCCAGCACTTTGATTCAGAGACCTTCTAATCCAGATTACAGTTCATTGGACATTCTAGCAAGTGGGATTAACATCTGCATCTACACCAGGTTTCATCCACAGAGATGATCATCTTGAAATCCTTCCAAATCCCTGGAAATCGTTCATAAAGGATGTCGAAGCTTCCCTGAGTGTATTTATAGAGCCTTTATCTCGCTGGTTCTGTGGTGCAGAGATGCTCTTCTTATCTGATCTTAATGATGCTCACGAGAAGATCCTGTTCCTCCCCCGACCGTGGAGGAGAGATTTTACTTCCCATTGTCTCAGCGAGTCGACATCCTGTCCCTAAGCAGGCTTACTAAGTCACTGCTGCTCCGTTGCTATGGTTACCTTATCTGCAGGATGTGACAGGACCAGGCCTGCATGTCTCGTTCTCCTGGCAGATAAAGCCTGGACTAATTATACATATAGTTAAACATATAGTTTATATATATACATGTATATGTGTGTATTGATTTTCATGAGGTTTCAGTACAACTTTCAGTAGAGTTTGAAGAATAAAAAAGCTGTTACTTTATTCTGGATCCACACATACTTCCAGCACCATCACTGGTAAGAGACGCAGCAGCATCTTCATCAATTCGTCTTCACTCCTGCTGTGTGTTTTGTAACATTTCAAATAATCGAAAACATTTTTTTTTTATCTATAGTGTAAAAAAAACGTAATTGATGTTCCACGTTCTTAGATTTCACGTTGATCGAACGAAATGATGTGGATCACAATCTACTGATGGTTCCTGAACTTCCGGACCAGAGGAGAGAAATCCTTCCAGACTGTTGCTCCTAAGCTTTGGAACCATCTCTGTGTTTGATGATCTACTGACTCCTTCAAGAAACATGTGTGTTTGATGATCTACTGACTCCTTCAAGAAACATCTGTGTTTGATGATCTACTGACTCCTTCAAGAAACATCTGTGTTTGATGATCTACTGACTCCTTCAAGAAACATGTGTGTTTGATGATCTACTGACTCCTTCAAGAAACATCTGTGTTTGATGATCTACTGACTCCTTCAAGAAACATCTGTGTTTGATGATCTACTGACTCCTTCAAGAAACATCTGTGTTTGATGATCTACTGACTCCTTCAAGAAACATCTGTGTTTGATGATCTACTGACTCCTTCAAGAAACATCTGTGTTTGATGATCTACTGACTCCTTTAAGAAACATCTGTGTTTGATGATCTACTGACTCCTTCAAGAAACATCTCTGTGTTTGATGATCTACTGACTCCTTCAAGAAACATCTGTGTTTGATTATCTACTGACTCCTTCAAGAAACATCTGTGTTTGATGATCTACTGACTCCTTCAAGAAACATCTGTGTTTGATGATCTACTGACTCCTTCAAGAAACATCTCTGTGTTTGATGATCTACTGACTCCTTCAAGAAACATCTGTGTTTGATGATCTACTGACTCTTTCAAGAAACATCTGTGTTTGATGATCTACTGACTCCTTCAAGAAACATCTGTGTTTGATGATCTACTGACTCCTTCAAGAAACATCTGTGTTTGATGATCTACTGACTCCTTCAAGAAACATCTGTGTTTGATGATCTACTGACTCCTTCAAGAAACATCTCTGTGTTTGATGATCGAGTGACTCCTTCAAGAAACATCTGTGTTTGATGATCTACTGACTCCTTTAAGAAACATGTGTGTTTGATGATCTACTGACTCCTTCAAGAAACATCTGTGTTTGATGATCTACTGACTCCTTCAAGAAACATCTGTGTTTGATGATCTACTGACTCCTTCAAGAAACATCTCTGTGTTTGATGATCTACTGACTCCTTCAAGAAACATGTGTGTTTGATGATCTACTGACTCCTTCAAGAAACATCTGTGTTTGATGATCTACTGACTCCTTCAAGAAACATCTCTGTGTTTGATGATCTAGTGACTCCTTCAAGAAACATGTGTGTTTGATGATCTACTGACTCCTTCAAGAAACATGTGTGTTTGATGATCTACTGACTCCTTCAAGAAACATGTGTGTTTGATGATCTACTGACTCCTTTAAGAAACATGTGTGTTTGATGATCTACTGACTCCTTCAAGAAACATCTGTGTTTGATGATCTACTGACTCCTTCAAGAAACATGTGTGTTTGATGATCTACTGACTCCTTCAAGAAACATCTGTGTTTGATGATCTACTGACTCCTTCAAGAAACATCTGTGTTTGATGATCTACTGACTCCTTCAAGAAACATGTGTGTTTGATGATCTACTGACTCCTTTAAGAAACATGTGTGTTTGATGATCTACTGACTCCTTCAAGAAACATCTGTGTTTGATGATCTACTGACTCCTTCAAGAAACATGTGTGTTTGATGATCTACTGACTCCTTCAAGAAACATCTGTGTTTGATGATCTACTGACTCCTTCAAGAAACATCTGTGTTTGATGATCTACTGACTCTTTCAAGAAACATCTTAAGACACATTGAATTGAGGTTTTTATTGATTATCTTGTTGTTGTTTGTCTCTCCGTTGTCTTGATATTTTAAAGTATTTACATTTGTTTGTATTTTTAACTACATATTGTTTTGTGACTCTGGTCTAAAAATATATTTACAATAATACAAACTTATTTACTGAATAATCATTATATTTTTTCAGTCCATGTATTTGTTTCAAAACCTTGTATAACTATATATTGTATGTATTATTCTCCATGTATTTCTCTCTCTCTCTAAAGTGTGAATTGATATGAAAGTACTTTAAAGTACAAACACATCTTTTAGTTTCAGGATGGGATGAAAAAGTTGATTTTCAATCAACAGAAGAAGAAATAACTTATTTATTAATTTGAATAAACTTCGTTCAAAACTAACTTTTCTGCTCGGTCGTGTTTCTGTGATTGACAGGAAGTCGAGGCTAGAAGGCTTGTGACGTATATTGTTATTGTTATTGTTATTGTTTTATTTTTATTCTCCATGAATCCCGCTGGTGACAGAAAACCTTTTAACCTCATCATGTCTTAACTTTAGTAAAGAAGTTCACATGAAGAGATGATGATATGATGACGTCATGATCACATGATCAACCGTGAGGTGGAGGCGGGGATCTGTTCGCGCATGCGCATCATCTTCTGCAGCGAGAACTCATAAACAAAGAAGCTCGTCTGAGATTTGCTCGTAAAGTCTAGATTTAAGTCGTAATGTTTCGACACGTTGTTAAGGAATCACTTCTCACTCGTTTCTTCGCGTTTATACGTGTTTGTTGAGACTCGAGCTTTATTTAATCGTCGTAGAATCCACAGGTTCTGGGCTGCGGTTCGACAGGCGGCGCACGCGGGTGACAGAATCCAACGCACTGCCAGGTAACTTAGACTGAATCCATCGTTAAGGATGTGTTTGATTCGCTGGTGTTTCCCGTAGAGGCGAGCGGGGTCTCGAGGCTCCAGCTGTTGAAGAGTCGCTGTCCTCGGTGCTGAAGAAGATCCTCGTCTTGAGATGTGGACCAGAGTCGAGCTGCAGACTTTCATTCTAACCTCGTGTATCGGTGAGTTTGATCTTCTCAACCTGAAGCATCAACATCTTCTCTGTGAAAACATCCTTGACTCTGAAGAACCTCAGGAAGTTACAGAGTTGTAACTGTGACGCGATCAGTTCGATCAGTGCTGCACTTAAAGATCTCTATCTTCTGATCCCACTTCCTGCTCATGCTTCCATTAGTCTGGACACGTCGATATTCTTTAGACTCACAGTCTTTTCGAACAAACTACACAATGATATTAAACACAAGGTTAAACTCACACCTTAAGGCAAAATCCAAGAAGTCGACCAAGATGTGTCGTTCAAGACCAGATGTCAATCAAATCAAAACATGTCATGACTGAGTGACACACATAACAAACACATGCTAAGAAACCAACATCAGAACATCTACTGACTCCTTCAAGAAACATCTGTGTTTGATGATCTACTGACTCCTTCAAGAAACATCTGTGTTTGATGATCTACTGACTCCTTCAAGAAACATCTGTGTTTGATGATCTACTGACTCCTTCAAGAAACATCTGTGTTTGATGATCTACTGACTCCTTTAAGAAACATCTGTGTTTGATGATCTACTGACTCCTTCAAGAAACATCTGTGTTTGATGATCTACTGACTCCTTCAAGAAACATCTGTGTTTGATGATCTACTGACTCCTTCAAGAACCATCTGTGTTTGATGATCTACTGACTCCTTCAAGAAACATCTGTGTTTGATGATCTACTGACTCCTTCAAGAAACATCTGTGTTTGATGATCTACTGACTCCTTCAAGAAACATGTGTGTTTGATGATCTACTGACTCCTTTAAGAAACATCTGTGTTTGATGATCTACTGACTCCTTCAAGAAACATCTGTGTTTGATGATCTACTGACTCCTTCAAGAAACATCTGTGTTTGATGATCTACTGACTCCTTCAAGAACCATCTGTGTTTGATGATCTACTGACTCCTTCAAGAAACATCTGTGTTTGATGATCTACTGACTCCTTCAAGAAACATCTGTGTTTGATGATCTACTGACTCCTTCAAGAAACATGTGTGTTTGATGATCTACTGACTCCTTCAAGAAACATGTGTGTTTGATGATCTACTGACTCCTTTAAGAAACATCTGTGTTTGATGATCTACTGACTCCTTAAAGAAACATCTGTGTTTGATGATCTACTGACTCCTTTAAGAAACATCTGTGTTTGATGATCTACTGACTCCTTCAAGAAACATCTGTGTTTGATGATCTACTGACTCCTTCAAGAAACATGTGTGTTTGATGATCTACTGACTCCTTCAAGAAACATGTGTGTTTGATGATCTACTGACTCCTTCAAGAAACATGTGTGTTTGATGATCTACTGACTCCTTCAAGAAACATCTGTGTTTGATGATCTACTGACTCCTTTAAGAAACATCTGTGTTTGATGATCTACTGACTCCTTTAAGAAACATGTGTGTTTGATGATCTACTGACTCCTTCAAGAAACATCTGTGTTTGATGATCTACTGACTCCTTTAAGAAACATCTGTGTTTGATGATCTACTGACTCCTTCAAGAAACATCTAAACACACTTTCATTTGATCTTGATTCTCTGAGACTATTGTGTTTGTCTCTATGTTGATCTTTACGTTTGTATTTTATTGAATATTGTTTTGATTGTTTAAGTTCTTTGTGACCCTGGTCTGGAAAATATCTACAAATATAAATGACTTACAAAACAAGGATTTAATTTCAGAGTCGAAGCCAGAAGATGAAGAAAACTTTATGTATCGTCATCTTCCATCACTTGAGGGTCAGACACGTCCAGACTTTACGACTTTGACCAAAAGCAAGAGCAGGAATTGAACCATGAACCTCTAAGTTGAGTGAACACAACAATGATCTCATCTGTCTTTGTTTCCTGAACCTCATTGTTTGCTTGAAATAATGATATTAATAAAGTTTAAAACACTTAATAACACGAACAAAAGTGGTCAATTTTAATCATATGAAGAATGAAGTATAAAATATCAACTGATCTTGTGGCTGGAACGATAATACACAATATTTTAACAATATAAACCTTTGTAATTTTGTTTGCCCATAATAGAAAATTGAGGCAGATTTTATTTGATATTCCAAATATATTTTCTAAATCTTCCAGATTTTAAAATGAATAAATCTCAGACTTTATGTTAGGAAATGATCTTAAGCTCCGCCCACTGAAATCACTTGACTGTAACCACACCCACCTGCTGTGATTGGTCAAGCATGGATGACACCAGAGTTGATACTAGTTGATGTTTAATGACACCAGAGTTGATACTAGTTGATGTTTAATGACACCAGAGTTGATACTAGTTGATGTTTAATGACACCAGAGTTGATACTAGTTGATGTTTAATGACACCAGAGTCGATACTAGTTGATGTTTAATGACACCAGAGTTGATACTAGTTGATGTTTAATGACACCAGAGTTGATACTAGTTGATGTTTAATGACACCAGAGTTGATACTAGTTGATGTTTAATGACACCAGAGTTGATACTAGTTGATGTTTAATGATACCAGAGTTGATACTAGTTGATGTTTAATGACACCAGAGTTGATACTAGTTGATGCTTAATGAAACTAGAGTGGATACTAGTTGATGTTTAATGAAACTAGAGTTGATACTAGTTGATGTTTAATGACACCAGAGTTGATACTAGTTGATGTTTAATGACACCAGAGTTGATACTAGTTGATGTTTAATGACACCAGAGTTGATACTAGTTGATGTTTAATGAAACTAGAGTTGATACTAGTTGATGTTTAATGACACCACAGTTGATACTAGTTGATGTTTAATGACACCAGAGTTGATACTAGTTTATGTTTAATGACACCAGAGTTGATACTAGTTGATGTTTAATGACACCAGAGTTGATACTAGTTGATGTTTAATGACACCAGAGTTGATACTAGTTGATGTTTAATGAAACTAGAGTTGATACTAGTTGATGTTTAATGAAACTAGAGTTGATACTAGTTGATGTTTAATGACACCAGAGTTGATACTAGTTGATGTTTAATGACACCAGAGTTGATACTAGTTGATGTTTAATGACACCAGAGTTGATACTAGTTGATGTTTAATGACACCAGAGTTGATACTAGTTGATATTTAATGACACCACAGTTGATACTAGTTGATGTTTAATGACACCACAGTTGATACTAGTTGATGTTTAATGACACCAGAGTTGATACTAGTTGATGTTTAATGACACCAGAGTTGATACTAGTTGATGTTTAATGACACCAGAGTTGATACTAGTTGATGTTTAATGACACCAGAGTCGATACTAGTTGATGTTTAATGACACCAGAGTTGATACTAGTTGATGTTTAATGACACCAGAGTTGATACTAGTTGATGTTTAATGACACCAGAGTTGATACTAGTTGATATTTAATGACACCACAGTTGATACTAGTTGATGTTTAATGACACCGCAGTTGATACTAGTTGATGTTTAATGACACCAGAGTTGATACTAGTTTATGTTTAATGACACCAGAGTTGATACAAGTTGATGTTTAATGACACCAGAGTTGATACTAGTTGATGTTTAAAGACACCACAGTTGATACTAGTTGATGTTTAATGACACCAGAGATGATACTAGTTGATGTTTAATGACACCAAAGTTGATACTAGTTGATGTTTAATGACACCAGAGTTGATACTAGTTGATGTTTAATGAAACTAGAGTTGATACTAGTTGATGTTTAATGACACCAGAGTTGATACTAGTTGATGTTTAATGAAACTAGAGTTGATACTAGTTGATGTTTAATGAAACTAGAGTTGATACTAGTTGATGTTTAATGACTTCAGAGTTGATACTAGTTGATGTTTAATGAAACTAGAGTTGATACTAGTTGATGTTTAATGACACCAGAGTTGATACTAGTTGATGTTTAATGACACCAGAGTTGATACTAGTTGATGTTTAATGACACCAGAGTTGATACTAGTTGATATTTAATGACACCAGAGTTGATACTAGTTGATGTTTAATGACACCAGAGTTGATACTAGTTGATGTTTAATGACACCAGAGTTGATACTAGTTTATGTTTAATGACACCAGAGTTAATACCAGTTGATGTTTAATGACACCAGAGTTGATACTAGTTGATGTTTGATGACACCAGAGTTGATACTAGTTGATGTTTGATGACACTAGAGTTGATACTAGTTGATGTTTAATGACACCAGAGTTGATACTAGTTGATGTTTAATGACACCAGAGTTGATACTAGTTGATGTTTAATGACACCAGAGTCGATACTAGTTGATGTTTAATGACACCAGAGTTGATACTAGTTGATGTTTAGTGACACCAGAGTTGATACTAGTTGTTGTTTAATCACACCAGAGTTGATACTAGTTGATGTTTAATGACACCAGAGTTGATACTAGTTGATGTTTAATGACACCAGAGTTGATACTAGTTGATGTTTAATGACACCAGAGTTGATACTAGTTGATGTTTAATGACACCAGAGTTGATACTAGCTGATGTTTAATGACACCAGAGTTGATACTAGTTGATGTTTAATGACACCAGAGTCGATACTAGTTGATGTTTAATGACACCAGAGTTGATACTAGTTGATGTTTAGTGACACCAGAGTTGATACTAGTTGAAGTTTAATGACACCAGAGTTGATACTAGTTGATGTTTAGTGACACCAGAGTTGATACTAGTTGATGTTTAATGACACCAGAGTTGATACTAGCTGATGTTTAATGACACCAGAGTTGATACTAGTTGATGTTTAATGACACCAGAGTCGATACTAGTTGATGTTTAATGACACCAGAGTTTATACTAGTTGATGTTTAATGACACCAGAGTTGATACTAGTTGATGTTTAATGACACCAGAGTTGATACTAGTTGATGTTTAATGACACCAGAGTTTATACTAGTTGATGTTTAATGACACCAGAGTTGATACTAGTTGATGTTTAATGACACCAGAGTTGATACTAGTTGATGTTTAATGACACCAGAGTTGATGCTAGTTGATGTTTATTGACACCAGAGTTGATACTAGTTGATGTTTAATGACACCAGAGTTGATACTAGTTGATGTTTAATGACACCAGAGTTGATGCTAGTTGATGTTTAATGACACCAGAGTTGATACTAGTTGATGTTTAATGACACCAGAGTTGATACTAGTTGATGTTTAATGACACCAGAGTTGATACTAGTTGATGTTTAATGACACCAGAGTTGTTACTAGTTGATGTTTAGTGACACCAGAGTTGATAGTAGTTGATGTTTAATGACACCAGAGTTGATACTAGCTGATGTTTAATGACACCAGAGTTGATACTAGCTGATGTTTAATGACACCAGAGTTGATACTAGCTGATGTTTAATGACACCAGAGTTGATACTAGCTGATGTTTAATGACACCAGAGTCGATACTAGTTGATGTTTAATGACACCAGAGTTGATACTAGTTGATGTTTAATGACACCAGAGTTTATACTAGTTGATGTTTAATGACACCAGAGTTGATACTAGTTGATGTTTAATGACACCAGAGTTGATACTAGTTGATGTTTAATGACACCAGAGTTGATACTAGTTGATGTTTAATGACACCAGAGTCGATACTAGTTGATGTTTAATGACACCAGAGTTGATACTAGTTGATGTTTAATGACACCAGAGTTGATACTAGTTGATGTTTAATGACACCAGAGTTGATACTAGTTGATGTTTAATGACACCAGAGTTGATACTAGTTGATGTTTAATGACACCAGAGTTGATACTAGTTGATGTTTAATGACACCAGAGTTGATACTAGTTGATTTATAATGACACCAGAGTTGATACTAGTTGATGTTTAATGACACCAGAGTTGATACTAGTTGATGTATAATGACACCAGAGTTGATACTAGTTGATGTTTAATGACACCAGAGTTGATACTAGTTGATGTTTAATGACACCAGAGTCGATACTAGTTGATGTTTAATGACACCAGAGTTGATACTAGTTGATGTTTAATGACACCAGAGTTGATACTAGTTGATGTTTAATGACACCAGAGTTGATACTAGTTGATGTTTAATGACACCAGAGTTGATACTAGTTGATGTTTAATGACACCAGAGTTGATACTAGTTGATGTTTAATGACACCAGAGTTGATACTAGTTGATGTATAATGACACCAGAGTTGATACTAGTTGATGTTTAATGACACCAGAGTTGATACTAGCTGATGTTTAATGACACCAGAGTTGATACTAGTTGATGTTTAATGACACCAGAGTTGATACTAGTTGATGTTTAATGACACCAGAGTTGAAACTTTTTTTTACCATTAAAACACTTTTAACTTTCCTTTGATCATCTACACTTGTGTCATAAACGTATCTAACGAAGGTAACTTCTCGCTCTCAGGTCTGATCCAGCTGGTGTGTGTTGACGTTCCTTCAGGGACAGAAGCTGTCGTAGGTAAAGACATGAAGTTAAGCTGCATCTCCTGCATGAAGAGGGAGGAAGTCAAAGCAAAGACCCTCGTGGAGTGGTTCTACCTACAGAACACAGAACTTTCCTCTACAGTCACCAGAACTCTAGTAGGTCTCACACTCAACGAGCTCCTCGTGAGCGGGTGTTGATGTTCTTCACTCTCTATGTGTTGATGTTCTTCACTCTCTATGTGTTGATGTTCTTCACTCTCTCTGTGTTGATGTTCTTCACTCTCTGTGTGTTGATGTTCTTCACTCTCTGTGTGTTGATGTTCTTCACTCTCTATGTGTTGATGTTCTTCACTCTCTATGTGTTGATGTTCTTCACTCTCTGTGTGTTGATGTTCTTCACTCTCTATGTGTTGATGTTCTTCACTCTCTGTGTGTTGATGTTCTTCACTCTCTATGTGTTGATGTTCTTCACTCTCTATGTGTTGATGTTCTTCACTCTCTATGTGTTGATGTTCTTCACTCTCTATGTGTTGATGTTCTTCACTCTCTGTGTGTTGATGTTCTTCACTCTCTATGTGTTGATGTTCTTCACTCTCTATGTGTTGATGTTCTTCACTCTCTATGTGTTGATGTTCTTCACTCTCTATGTGTTGATGTTCTTCACTCTCTATGTGTTGATGTTCTTCACTCTCTGTGTGTTGATGTTCTTCACTCTCTATGTGTTGATGTTCTTCACTCTCTGTGTGTTGATGTTCTTCACTCTCTATGTGTTGATGTTCTTCACTCTCTATGTGTTGATGTTCTTCACTCTCTATGTGTTGATGTTCTTCACTCTCTATGTGTTGATGTTCTTCACTCTCTGTGTGTTGATGTTCTTCACTCTCTGTGTGTTGATGTTCTTCACTCTCTATGTGTTGATGTTCTTCACTCTCTATGTGTTGATGTTCTTCATTCTCTATGTGTTGATGTTCTTCACTCTCTGTGTGTTGATGTTCTTCACTCTCTATGTGTTGATGTTCTTCACTCTCTATGTGTTGATGTTCTTCACTCTCTATGTGTTGATGTTCTTCACTCTCTATGTGTTGATGTTCTTCACTCTCTGTGTGTTGATGTTCTTCACTCTCTATGTGTTGATGTTCTTCACTCTCTGTGTGTTGATGTTCTTCACTCTCTATGTGTTGATGTTCTTCACTCTCTATGTGTTGATGTTCTTCACTCTCTATGTGTTGATGTTCTTCACTCTCTGTGTGTTGATGTTCTTCACTCTCTATGTGTTGATGTTCTTCACTCTCTATGTGTTGATGTTCTTCACTCTCTATGGGTTGATGTTCTTCACTCTCTATGTTGATGTTCTTCACTCTCTCTGTGTTGATGTTCTTCACTCTCTGTGTGTTGATGTTCTTCACTCTCTATGTGTTGATGTTCTTCACTCTCTGTGTGTTGATGTTCTTCACTCTCTGTGTGTTGATGTTCTTCACTCTCTGTGTGTTGATGTTCTTCACTCTCTGTGTGTTGATGTTCTTCACTCTCTCTGTGTTGATGTTCTTCACTCTCTGTGTGTTGATGTTCTTCACTCTCTGTGTGTTGATGTTCTTCACTCTCTGGGTGTTGATGTTCTTCACTCTCTATGTTGATTTTCTTCACTCTCTGTGTTGATGTTCTTCACTCTCTATGTGTTGATGTTCTTCACTCTCTATGTTGATGTTCTTCACTCTCTCTGTGTTGATGTTCTTCACTCTCTGTGTGTTGATGTTCTTCACTCTCTGTGTGTTGATGTTCTTCACTCTCTGTGTGTTGATGTTCTTCACTCTCTGTGTGTTGATGTTCTTCACTCTCTGTGTTGATGTTCTTCACTCTGTGTTGATGTTCTTCACTCTCTGTGTGTTGATGTTCTTCACTCTCTGTGTGTTGATGTTCTTCACTCTCTGTGTGTTGATGTTCTTCACTCTCTATGTTGATGTTCCTCACTCTCTGTGTTGATGTTCTTCACTCTCTGTGTGTTGATGTTCTTCACTCTCTGTGTTGATGTTCTTCACTCTCTCTGTGTTGATGTTCTTCACTCTCTGTGTGTTGATGTTCTTCACTCTCTGTGTGTTGATGTTCTTCACTCTCTCTGTGTTGATGTTCTTCACTCTCTGTGTGTTGATGTTCTTCACTCTCTGTGTGTTGATGTTCTTCACTCTCTGTGTGTTGATGTTCTTCACTCTCTGTGTGTTGATGTTCTTCACTCTCTGTGTGTTGATGTTCTTCACTCTCTGTGTGTTGATGTTCTTCACTCTCTGTGTGTTGATGTTCTTCACTCTCTGTGTGTTGATGTTCTTCACTCTCTGTGTTGATGTTCTTCACTCTCTGTGTGTTGATGTTCTTCACTCTGTGTTGATGTTCTTCACTCTCTGTGTGTTGATGTTCTTCACTCTCTGTGTGTTGATGTTCTTCACTCTCTGTGTGTTGATGTTCTTCACTCTCTGTGTGTTGATGTTCTTCACTCTCTGTGTGTTGATGTTCTTCACTCTCTGTGTTGATGTTCTTCACTCTCTGTGTTGATGTTCTTCACTCTCTGTGTGTTGATGTTCTTCACTCTCTGTGTTGATGTTCTTCACTCTCTGTGTTGATGTTCTTCACTCTCTGTGTTGATGTTCTTCACTCTCTGTGTTGATGTTCTTCACTCTCTGTGTGTTGATGTTCTTCACTCTCTGTGTTGATGTTCTTCACTCTCTGTGTTGATGTTCTTCACTCTCTGTGTTGATGTTCTTCACTCTCTGTGTGTTGATGTTCTTCACTCTCTGTGTGTTGATGTTCTTCACTCTGTGTTGATGTTCTTCACTCTCTGTGTTGATGTTCTTCACTCTCTGTGTGTTGATGTTCTTCACTCTCTGTGTTGATGTTCTTCACTCTCTGTGTGTTGATGTTCTTCACTCTCTGTGTTGATGTTCTTCTCTCTCTGTGTTGATGTTCTTCACTCTCTGTGTTGATGTTCTTCACTCTCTGTGTTGATGTTCTTCACTCTCTGTGTGTTGATGTTCTTCACTCTCTGTGTTGATGTTCTTCACTCTCTGTGTTGATGTTCTTCACTCTCTGTGTTGATGTTCTTCACTCTCTGTGTTGATGTTCTTCACTCTCTGTGTTGATGTTCTTCACTCTCTGTGTTGATGTTCTTCACTCTCTGTGTTGATGTTCTTCACTCTCTGTGTTGATGTTCTTCACTCTCTGTGTGTTGATGTTCTTCACTCTCTATGTGTTGATGTTCTTCACTCTCTATGTGTTGATGTTCTTCACTCTCTCTGTGTTGATGTTCTTCACTCTCTGTGTTGATGTTCTTCACTCTCTATGTGTTGATGTTCTTCACTCTCTGTGTGTTGATGTTCTTCACTCTTTGTGTTGATGTTCTTCACTCTCTGTGTTGATGTTCTTCACTCTCTGTGTTGATGTTCTTCACTCTCTGTGTTGATGTTCTTCACTCTCTGTGTTGATGTTCTTCACTCTCTGTGTTGATGTTCTTCACTCTCTGTGTTGATGTTCTTCACTCTCTGTGTTGATGTTCTTCACTCTCTGTGTGTTGATGTTCTTCACTCTCTGTGTGTTGATGTTCTTCACTCTCTGTGTTGATGTTCTTCACTCTCTGTGTTGATGTTCTTCACTCTCTGTGTTGATGTTCTTCACTCTCTGTGTTGATGTTCTTCACTCTCTGTGTTGATGTTCTTCACTCTCTGTGTGTTGATGTTCTTCACTCTCTATGTGTTGATGTTCTTCACTCTCTATGTGTTGATGTTCTTCACTCTCTCTGTGTTGATGTTCTTCACTCTCTGTGTTGATGTTCTTCACTCTCTGTGTTGATGTTCTTCACTCTCTGTGTTGATGTTCTTCACTCTCTGTGTTGATGTTCTTCACTCTCTGTGTGTTGATGTTCTTCACTCTCTATGTGTTGATGTTCTTCACTCTCTATGTGTTGATGTTCTTCACTCTCTCTGTGTTGATGTTCTTCACTCTCTGTGTTGATGTTCTTCACTCTCTATGTGTTGATGTTCTTCACTCTCTGTGTGTTGATGTTCTTCACTCTTTGTGTTGATGTTCTTCACTCTCTGTGTTGATGTTCTTCACTCTCTGTGTTGATGTTCTTCACTCTCTGTGTTGATGTTCTTCACTCTCTGTGTTGATGTTCTTCACTCTCTGTGTTGATGTTCTTCACTCTCTGTGTTGATGTTCTTCACTCTCTGTGTTGATGTTCTTCACTCTCTGTGTGTTGATGTTCTTCACTCTCTGTGTGTTGATGTTCTTCACTCTCTGTGTTGATGTTCTTCACTCTCTGTGTTGATGTTCTTCACTCTCTGTGTTGATGTTCTTCACTCTCTGTGTTGATGTTCTTCACTCTCTGTGTGTTGATGTTCTTCACTCTCTGTGTTGATGTTCTTCACTCTCTGTGTTGATGTTCTTCACTCTCTGTGTTGATGTTCTTCACTCTCTGTGTTGATGTTCTTCACTCTCTGTGTTGATGTTCTTCACTCTCTGTGTTGATGTTCTTCACTCTCTGTGTTGATGTTCTTCACTCTCTGTGTTGATGTTCTTCACTCTCTGTGTGTTGATGTTCTTCACTCTCTATGTGTTGATGTTCTTCACTCTCTATGTGTTGATGTTCTTCACTCTCTCTGTGTTGATGTTCTTCACTCTCTGTGTTGATGTTCTTCACTCTCTATGTGTTGATGTTCTTCACTCTCTGTGTGTTGATGTTCTTCACTCTTTGTGTTGATGTTCTTCACTCTCTGTGTTGATGTTCTTCACTCTCTGTGTTGATGTTCTTCACTCTCTGTGTTGATGTTCTTCACTCTCTGTGTTGATGTTCTTCACTCTCTGTGTTGATGTTCTTCACTCTCTGTGTTGATGTTCTTCACTCTCTGTGTTGATGTTCTTCACTCTCTGTGTGTTGATGTTCTTCACTCTCTGTGTGTTGATGTTCTTCACTCTCTCTGTGTTGATGTTCTTCACTCTCTGTGTTGATGTTCTTCACTCTCTATGTGTTGATGTTCTTCACTCTCTGTGTGTTGATGTTCTTCACTCTTTGTGTTGATGTTCTTCACTCTCTGTGTTGATGTTCTTCACTCTCTGTGTTGATGTTCTTCACTCTCTGTGTTGATGTTCTTCACTCTCTGTGTTGATGTTCTTCACTCTCTGTGTTGATGTTCTTCACTCTCTGTGTTGATGTTCTTCACTCTCTGTGTTGATGTTCTTCACTCTCTGTGTTGATGTTCTTCACTCTCTGTGTGTTGATGTTCTTCACTCTCTGTGTTGATGTTCTTCACTCTCTGTGTTGATGTTCTTCACTCTCTGTGTTGATGTTCTTCACTCTCTGTGTTGATGTTCTTCACTCTCTGTGTTGATGTTCTTCACTCTCTGTGTTGATGTTCTTCACTCTCTGTGTTGATGTTCTTCACTCTCTGTGTTGATGTTCTTCACTCTCTGTGTGTTGATGTTCTTCACTCTCTGTGTTGATGTTCTTCACTCTCTGTGTTGATGTTCTTCACTCTCTGTGTTGATGTTCTTCACTCTCTGTGTTGATGTTCTTCACTCTCTGTGTTGATGTTCTTCACTCTCTGTGTTGATGTTCTTCACTCTCTGTGTTGATGTTCTTCACTCTCTGTGTGTTGATGTTCTTCACTCTCTGTGTTGATGTTCTTCACTCTCTGTGTTGATGTTCTTCACTCTCTGTGTTGATGTTCTCCACTCTCTGTGTTGATGTTCTTCACTCTCTGTGTTGATTTTCTTCACTCTCTGTGTGTTGATGTTCTTCACTCTCTATGTGTTGATGTTCTTCACTCTCTATGTGTTGATGTTCTTCACTCTCTCTGTGTTGATGTTCTTCACTCTCTCCAGATCTACAAGTTTGAAGTGGACCATCCAGTGGCGCTTCCCGGGCCCTTCCTGGGTCGTGTGTTGTGGGACGGGAGTCAGGATCTGCAGGACTTGTCCATCAGTATTCGAAATGTCACCTTCAATGACAGTGGGGTTTACGAGTGCCACGTTTTTCGTCAGTTTGAGTTTGACTTCTTCTCTCCCTCGATCTCCATCGTGAAGAACATCTCAATGAAGGTGAAGGAAGAAGGTGAGCTTCTCACTGACATGTGACCATATCGACCAATCGTGTCACGTCTTCTGTTTACATCCTTCAGGTTGAAAATCTCATTCATTTTTTGATTGTACTTTATCTGTATTTTATATTTGAACGTCTACATTAGAACAGGATTGTTTTCCTTTTGTGTTTTTCTAGTCTTCAGACATGTGTGTACTTTTATGTAAACTTGAAATTGGATAAAGTATAAATCTATAGCACAGTATTGTGTAATCATGTATTCTATTGATTTGTGTAGATTTGAGTTGAACACTGTAGTTTAAACTATGATCACGATGTTATTTTCAACTCGATCTACTTCATGTTTAAGTGAAAATATTATTGTGATCTAGTATAAAGTCTTACTTTAAGAATCCACTAAGGATCATAAAGTGTAATTATAGTTTCAATGATCAGTCGCTAAAAGTGTGTTTTTCGTTGGAGCTTTTCTGCCTGGTTGGTTTTAACTGTGTGTGTTTTGTTCTGCGAAGCTGCTTCTGTTGTGAGTGAAGGTTAATTCAAAGCTAACACAGGGTAACGTATTCTGCGTCATCATCCATGCTGTGAATGTTTCATCCTGTGCTCAGCAGTGTGTTGGTGACAAGAGAGAACCTCACATGACTTTAACAGAAACATCCAATATTTCAACTTCACTCGAGTCAAGCTAAAGTCAGAGCGAATGGAAGTTTGTTCTTGCTTGAGTTTACTCCAGGTACTTTAAACAATGTATCACAAGATCCATGAACTTACTCGGTTCACTAGTTTCCTTCACTGAGGCCCAAACAAGCTTCTCTTCTCACAGTTTACTGGACATGATTCCAGTCTTTTGCGAGTCATGTTGGTTCGATGATCCGGAGCCTCAGTCGACGTCACATCTGATGGAGGTTCAAACCTCAAAGATTGTCTTCAGAACCACAAATGTCTGGTTGACTCTTCAAAGCTTCTCATTCTGTGTGGAACCAAATGTCCTCACATCCTTCAGTCGACCTGTGACCCCGTGACCCCGTGAGGGTCAGTGAAGGATCAGCTGCTCACGGATCTGCAGCGACTGCAGATTCAAATCAAGACGTCGACTGAAGAATGTCTTGGAAAAGTTTCTCCTCCTGGACTGACATGTCGCTGCAGTGTGACTCGATAACATCTGCTCATGATGGTTCTGAGTGTAAATGACAGGTTGACATGTGTGTGACATCTTCTATCATGTGGATCCTTCAGAGGTTCTTCAGGCATGAAAGGTTCTCCACCAACACACAAGCATTTATCTTTCTTTGAAAAACACACGTTAGCCTCGACATATTGGATCATTGCATCCCATAATACCTTCATAATCGTCTCTGATGCGATCGTCAAGATCTGAAGCATGATAATGATAACATCATCTGCACATGCATGTGGAGGTCAAAGGTTGTGACCTCTGTTAGACTCGCACAACAACAATCAACACATTCAGAAGCTGTTTCACATCATTTCACTCAAATCAACTTTATCTGGTTCAAATGTTTGGTTCAAATGTTTGGTTCAAATGTTTGGTTCAAATGTTTGGTTCAAATGTTTGGTTCAAATGTTTGGTTCAAATGTTTGGTTCAAATGTTTGGTTCAAATGTTTGGTTCAAATGTTTGGTCCAAATCTTTGGTTCAAATCTTTGGTTCAAATCTTTGGTTCAAATCTTTGGTTCAAATGTTTGGTTCAAATGTTTGGTTCAAATCTTTGGTTCAAATCTTTGGTTCAAATCTTTGGTTCAAATCTTTGGTTCAAATCTTTGGTGAATGAAGAACATGAAGAGCAGCCGGAGCTGCAGCAACATCTTCAGCTGTGAGACAAACACCAGATGAATGAAACATGTTCTGCTCCACAGCCACCGTCGACTCGGCCGCGATCTACTCTGAGATCATGATGTATCTGCTGCTGGTCTTCTTGACTCTCTGGCTCCTGGTGGAGATGATTTATTGCTACAGGAAGATCTCCAGGACTGACAAGCAGGCGCAGGACACAGCGTGAGTCACACTCACACACACACACACACACACACACTCACACACACACACACACACACACACACACACACACACACACACACACACACACACACACACACACACACACACACACACACACACACACACTCACACACACACACACACACACACACACACACACACACACACTCACACACACACACACACACACACACACACACACACACACACACACACACTCACACACACACACACACACACTCACACACACACACACACACACACACACACACACACACACACACTCACACCACACACACACACACACACACACACACACACACACACACACACACACACACACACACACACACACACACACACACACACACACACTCACACACTCACACACACTCACACACACACACACACACACACACACACACACACACACACACACACACACACACACACACACCCCCACTCACACACACACACACACACTCACACACACACACCCACACCCACACTCACACACACACACACACACACACACACACACACACACACACACACACTCACACACACACACACACACACACTGATCTAGTCTTTTTTATAGTTGTTTTCTAGAATCTTCCGCTGTAAGAAGGTGCGAGAGAACACTTGTGTTGTGTTTGTATAATATATTTTTAATGATCGTTATAATCTTCACTCAGTTTTGATGGGAACGAAAATAGAGACAAACATGTGAATCAGTTTCCAAACATGTAAACATGTAAACATGTAAACATGTAAACATGTAGAAGCAGGTGATGACGTCTCTCTTCTATCGACTGCAGGACAAACTATCTGTCCGTTCCTTCTGAGCAGAAAGAAAATCCAACAGCAGCCATTTCTGAATGAAAGATGTTGACAATGAAACGGTATTTTTCATGTGGTGTTTGTGTTTCTCTTCACAGCGTCCTGAGCTCACGAGTCTAACGTGGCTTTCTGTTCAGGTTCTGAAGGATCCTGTGACGTCTGAGGAGTCGCTTCACGGCGAAGCTTCTGATGATGATTTTGTCAACATTTTATAAGTAACTATGGTGAGAGTTTGGTTGTTTTTGGCAGAAACTGCTTTTATAACATGTGTCAGGAGGAGCAACAAACCTTTTTTGAATATATTTCTGCAGCAACTCGTATCATGATGTCTACATATGACATTTTCCTGCATTTAACGTCTTTATTTGTCGCCAAATATTCAACTTATAGCATTATTTTGTTGAAGATGGTCACGTTAAGATAACAGAAGCACACACTCTGAAAACTGAATGATATAAACATGAACAATAAAATGTTTTTGACGATTAAACGAATGAAATTCCTTCATGTTTGTGTCTGAGATGTTTTCGCAGCTGATCCTCCTCGTGTGTTGAGAGTCTGAGGGTCTAAGGTAAGGTAAGGTAAGGTAAGGTAAGGTAAGGTAAGGTAAGGTAAGGTAAGGTAAGGTAAGGTAAGGTAAGGTAAGGTAAAGCTTTATTGATGTCTTGGGTTCAAAGAGAAGAAGGAACAAGAGTGAGATTCTGCTCATTAACGCGTCACTTCCTGAGCTTCTCTCTGGAAACTGGTTTAATTGCTCGCTTCAGTCCTGAGTTCTGCTCGTGGATCAGCAGGTCAGCGAGACGAGGCTGGAGGAGCGACGGAGCGACAGAGCGAAGGAGGATAAGAGAGGAAGTGAGAGAGGAAGTGACAGTGAGAGATTGATGTTGTGTATCTTTTCGCTGCCGTGACCCACAGCTGCGACCGTTATAGCAACAGCTGTCGTCATAGCAACGATGGGAAGCAGGTTGTTGTGAGATCTTGTGTTGATAGAAGTGTGTTATCGACACAAAGTTCTTAGCAAGGATTGAAAACTCCTTTAAAAATACTCTGTTCAAAGAAATCCTACAGGAAGTGCAAACATTCAACATCTTGGCAAACGAAAAAATATTCAATTTGGACACAAAACAAATGGAGAAATACATTCAAATCTACTAATAAAATGAAACAAGATGAAGATGTTTTAAAGTCAATCATGCAGAGACGCTCAGACCTAAACTTCAGCTGTAATTACGTTAAAACAGATTAAACTACACAGTTAAGATTAAAACCATATTTTCTGAAGATTGGCATTTGTTTTGGAGAAAGACTTGACCTTAAGATCGTCTTGATAGTTTCTGCTCAAGTGTTCGTTCAAGGGTCGGAAAAGTGGAAGAAATATTCCACAGAAAGTGTGAAATAAGATGTAAAAGTCTGTGTTTTTGTTCTATTCTCGGCTACAAAAGATGAATTCTCTCTCAAGTGAACAAATGTCCACAAAACCACGTCAAGGTCAGGTATGCTATGAATGGAAAGAAGGTAAGAAACTGCACCACTTGATCCATCCATCAACGACACAGAAATGGCTTATTGATTGAGCCACATCCCATAAACTCTGCAACAGTATGTCATTATGGATCTGGAATGCATTGTTACTGTGCAATTCAAGGTTCACTCCCGAGGGTCTCGCTGCTCGTACAACGGACTCCCAGAGGATCAGGTCCAGTAATGTGGCCCACATTCTCTCACGTGTCCTTCTCTTGCGCACAAACAAACACTAGAACTTCTGGAACTCTTGCGGCTCTTGTGTCCTCAGAGGACGTTCAGCTGTGGATCAGAACTTCTCGCATCAGACGTCAGTGTTTGTCATCAAAGGTCTTTGTCTCCCTCTAGTGACATCACGTCTGTAAACACTGACGTGTCAAGAATGTTCAAGGACAGAAGAAGAGAATTCATCTGAAGAACTTCATCATGAAAATACAAAAGATACAATAAGTTGAAGGAAAAATATTGAATCAAATATAATCCATGTTTGTTTCAAACTAAACTTTGGAACAAACTTCCTCAGAGTCTCCAGATGATTGAACTTCGATGCATCTTCAGGAAATAGAATTTATCTGGAAACATATTCAGAGACACTTGAACACAAGTCACAACAACGAGCTTCGTTACCTGAAGAATGAAGAAGACGTCAGTGTTTCCTGTTGTCCCTGAACCTGATCTGAAGATGATGATTGACACGTCTGATGATTGACACGTCTGATGATTGACACGTCTGATGACTGACACGTCTGATGATTGACACGTCTGATGACTGACACATCTGATGACTGACACGTCTGATGACTGACACGTCTGATGATTGACACGTCTGATGATTGACACGTCTGATGACTGACACGTCTGATGACTGACACGTCTGATGATTGACACGTCTGATGACTGACACGTCTGATGACTGACACGTCTGATGATTGACACGTCTGATGACTGACACGTCTGATGACTGACACGTCTGATGATTGACACGTCTGATGACTGACACGTCTGATGACTGACACGTCTGATGATTGACACGTCTGATGACTGACACGTCTGATGACTGACACGTCTGATGACTGACACGTCTGATGATTGACACGTCTGATGATTGACACGTCTGATGACTGACACGTCTGATGACTGACACGTCTGATGATTGACACGTCTGATGACTGACACGTCTGATGATTGACACGTCTGATGATTGACACGTCTGATGACTGACACGTCTGATGACTGACACGTCTGATGATTGACACGTCTGATGACTGACACGTCTGATGATTGACACGTCTGATGATTGACACGTCTGATGACTGACACGTCTGATGACTGACACGTCTGATGACTGACACGTCTGATGATTGACACGTCTGATGATTGACACGTCTGATGACTGACACGTCTGATGATTGACACGTCTGATGACTGACACGTCTGATGATTGACACGTCTGATGACTGACACGTCTGATGATTGACACGTCTGATGATTGACACGTCTGATGACTGACACGTCTGATGATTGACACGTCTGATGACTGACACGTCTGATGATTGACACGTCTGATGATTGACACGTCTGATGATTGACACGTCTGATGACTGACACGTCTGATGACTGACACGTCTGATGACTGACACGTCTGATGATTGACACGTCTGATGATTGACACGTCTGATGACTGACACGTCTGATGATTGACACGTCTGATGACTGACACGTCTGATGATTGACACGTCTGATGACTGACACGTCTGATGATTGACACGTCTGATGATTGACACGTCTGATGACTGACACGTCTGATGATTGACACGTCTGATGATTGACACGTCTGATGACTGACACGTCTGATGACTGACACGTCTGATGATTGACACGTCTGATGACTGACACGTCTGATGATTGACACGTCTGATGACTGACACGTCTGATGATTGACACGTCTGATGACTGACACGTCTGATGACTGACACGTCTGATGATTGACACGTCTGATGACTGACACGTCTGATGACTGACACGTCTGATGATTGACACGTCTGATGATTGACACGTCTGATGACTGACACGTCTGATGACTGACACGTCTGATGACTGACACGTCTGATGACTGACACGTCTGATGACTGACACGTCTGATGATTGACACGTCTGATGACTGACACGTCTGATGATTGACACGTCTGATGATTGACACGTCTGATGACTGACACGTCTGATGACTGACACGTCTGATGATTGACACGTCTGATGACTGACACGTCTGATGATTGACACGTCTGATGACTGACACGTCTGATGATTGACACGTCTGATGACTGACACGTCTGATGATTGACACGTCTGATGATTGACACGTCTGATGACTGACACGTCTGATGATTGACACGTCTGATGACTGACACGTCTGATGACTGACACGTCTGATGACTGACACGTCTGATGATTGACACGTCTGATGACTGACACGTCTGATGACTGACACGTCTGATGATTCATGAAAACTGCCGAACAGCAAGAAAAAAATAAAAATGTGAAATGATTGTTAAGTCTGCAGAAAAAAAAAGTATTTTATTTCGATTTCTTGTAAAAAAAGAAATAAAAAAGTCATTTTTTCATTGAGTGTGTTTTGATTAACAGTCTTTCTGTTGGCAGCCTCAAGTGGACACTCAAAGAACTGCAGCATGTGAACTTGTTTTAAAACCAGATGTGATTCATGTGTTGAGAGAATGTAAAGCAGTCACAGCTGGTTGTGCGACTGTATAATCAATGCCATCATCCCAGGGAAGCTTCAGGTGCTGAAGATAGATTCGGCTGCAGAAGAGCATGAAACATGTATGAAGCTCTGAGGGGGAGAATCTACTGGATCTCTCTCCGCGATCGTCGTGTCGACTGTGTTGACTTGAAACAGTAGTTTTGATGTGAAGATGCTGACGATGCGTTCAGGTCCTGGACCATGTTACGAGTGTGTTCGTGTCGCCTCTGTTGGTTTGGTTCTTGTGGCACATCTTCTCACGGAGGAGATCATGGCTGAAGAGACTCGTGGTGCGTGACGCCGTCAGGGCTGCTATCGACTGGAATGATGTCATTACTTCGACTCCCACATTCTCTCGCCTCGAGGCGGACACGAGACGGTTCCTGAAGGGGTTCCTGAAGGGGTTCCTGAAGGGGTTCCTGTGGGAGATGGAGCTCCAGAGTCATGTGTGACCAGAGCGTCTGTTGGAGAAGAACCGAGATGAAGTCAGAACACCAGGTGACATCCAGACCCTTCACGTGATGGACTCGGCGGCTTCAGAGGAGAAATCCGTCAGATGTGGAAAAGTGGATTTAATGCCAGCACCGGAACAAATTGATTCCATTATTGAGGGTGAAGCCGCCGGAGGGTTTGGGAGGATCAGAGGGATGAGAACCTAAACCATCGTCACATGACTTCAATAATGTCAGATCATCTGAAGATATGAAATTATTGGATAACGTTGTGTAATGAACTAAGAAAATTGAAAGAATCTGAGACAACGGTCGTCCTGTCAGGCCAGGTCTTGCTCTCGAGTGAGGGCACGATGCAGCGTGAGATAGAAGGTGTTTAGTCGAGATCCGTCTTCTCTTTGTTTCTTCCACAGGATCAGTCGTGAGTAACGGATGTTGGAAATACAAAAATGGTGATAATCCTTTTTTATACACTTGGACGAACAATTAGTTTCCTTTAAACAGACTTTATTGACTTGTTTATGTTTCAGTTATAAAATGTACAGGAAGACGTTTAATACGAGACGAGAACTGAACTTGTTTACTGCGTCTCCAAGAATCTGTTTCAGCAAAACAATAAAAATGCAATTGGATATTGAAGCAGGAATTCTTGCCCGTCATCAACGACCGGTGAACTCAGTGAACCTCAGAAAAGCACCAAAAGAACAAGGAATAAAAAGAAGCCTCTCTCTAGAGATGCTGGAGGTTCGGTTATTGACGAGAGCCTCCAGACGTTGCAGTCACAAACACATTTCATCGATCCATAATCAATAGTCACTTTTCCCGGAAAGTGGGCAGTTTCTCTTTTAGCATGAAGCGGTTATGATGGAAGGTTGCGTCGATGAGAGTCACAATAGGTCATTACTGTTTCTCTCTGGACGGAAACATTGACTCGCCTGCAGATGTCGACACTGTTGAAGCCACTGTTTCAAAATGAAGACAAGATTCTTATCAGAGTTCCATGATTGACGATTTCAAACTTCTGTCGAAAGATTTCTAGAAATAATCTCTGTGAGCTCAACAAACGTCCAAATATAGCTCGACCTCCAGACTGTCCTAATCAGACCTTCTGCTGAATCTATAATTCTGATGCAAACGAACGACGCCTCAGAAAAGACTCTCATTAATGCAAGATATTGAGACTTAAGGTGAGATCACTGTGTTCACGAACATTTATTTGAGAGGAAATGTAAAAGTAAGTTGTTCTCTCCTTCAGAGATGCACAGTTTAATAACAGTTTTATAAATAAGTTACGTTTTTAAATTGATCGGCTCAGAATTAAAAGAAACAATTCCTTCATTCAGACGTTGATCTTCCTCCGCGGGTCGGAGACGTCAGAACGTTCCTTGTCTTTCGAACTCATGAGCTTCAGCTTCAGAAGATCTTGGGATTCATGAACTTCAAGGTTTCTCCTGATGTGTCTTGAACATGGAGCTGCTGTTAACGTCAAACCACTCGAGTCTTTCTCTTGCTTCTGCAGATCAGACGAGTTCTTTCAACTCGAGCAAAAACCACATCATGGAACCAACTGTAGTGTCTCTGGAGTGACAACATGTTTTCTTATAACAACTTGATAATGAAAGAACTAGAACCAGAAGAAACCCAGAAAGACACAGAGTCAGCATTTTGAAGGGTTTGTAAGGACAGTGAGTTGAACACATGTTTTATTGACTCCTCATCTTAGAGATAAATGTTCCCAGGACAGCTGGAGGACGTAAGGCTTCTCTCCGATGACATTTGGACCAGGTCAAGGGTCACTGCAGTGAAGAATTCCTCCGTGGTGAGGACGTCGTTTGCTGCTCCCTGTTCCGTTGTTGGATTGACACGATCCACGTCTGCACTAATGCCCGAGGAAGCTTTTACTCATGCGCTTCCTGTCTCATGAATCAAGCATCAGGAGAGAGAGGTTCTCACAACCAGAGCTCCACGAAGAAGAACTCCGTGACCCGCCATGACTTCTGATCGGACAACGTGTCTGGATCAATATTTGATAAGAGATGAACCTTTCCCTTCTGACTCACAGCTTCTAAGAGGCTGATTCTAGCGAGATAATGCTGAGGCGACACTTTCCTGAGGTGTCCTCACGACTCCCTCAATTCTCCTGTTAAACTTTATATCACTCAAGAGGACCTTCTCAACATCTGACTTTTCCAAGTCACTCTGACCTCATGAATAATTCCTCAGTGCAAGACAATTGCATCAGTTTATAATCTTCAGTCTCTGTCCTTCAGCTCAGATGTCTCTACATCAAGTCCCTGACAAAGTTCAAGTCTGGTCCTCATGTCCCGTCGTCCTTCAGACCTGCAGCTCTGTGTCAGGACTCAGGTTTGTGTTTTACGAAAAGAACGAAAAGTCAAATCTGGACTAATGTGACGATCCATGAAAGCTTCGTTACTTAAGGTCTCGTCCAGTAAAGATCTGTTGCGAGGAGCTGATCTTACTCCTTCTTCTAAGATCTACCTTCTCCTCCTTCTTCATCTTCGCACTGCTGTCCTGACGACACTCGTCTACAAGAAATACATTCCTGCTTCTCCTCAAACTTTCTCAAACGCAACAATAGCAAAACAGAAATACTTCCCATCGACTCAAACTCAAAGTTCCCCACCATCAACATTCCTCCTTCTCCTCCCCTCAGGTGAAAGACTTGAGCATCATCCTGGAGATCAGCCCTTCCTTCCGAGCCCACATCAACAACATCACCCTCTAACTTCCATCTTGGAAACATTAACCTCCACCTCCATCACCCTCAGCCCTCACTCTCTCTGGTCTCCTCCATCTGTAACATAATCACCAAGACTTCTGTCAATCACATCACGAATGTTCTGCAACAACTTCACCGTATCAACCAATTAATAATTAGTAAAGTTTTATCTATATCTCTCTCTAACGATAAGATCCTCAACAAACCTGCTCCTCCATGACTGATCTTCACATAAACTCTTCTTCTTCCATCGACCTCACCTTCTCACCTGCACACGTGACACCATGAGGTCCTTCAGCAGATCCTCGCCTCTGGAAGTCCCTCCACCGCTTGAAACATTGACGCAAATGTTTCTAAAACGTATCTTTTTAAACTTGCTTCCTCACTTTATTGTTTCCTCTAAGAAACGTTGAATCTTTAAAACTCCTTTTTTACTTTTGTTTTAAAATATGTTTGGATGGAGTCCCTGTGTGTCCTGAAGATACATTGAATTATTATCTTTATTCTTATACTTAAGTCTGATGCTGAGGAAAGTCTTCTGTAAAATCATGACGTGTTTCCTCAGAGTGTCAGACGTGAAACATGTTTGTTTTTGCATGAACTGAAAATGTCAAAATAGATTTTCTTCTGTTGAGTCTGAACCTCCTCTCGTCCTCTAACATCAACCTCGCTGAGATGCTGTTGAAATAATCGTTCAAATCCAATACGTTAATATCACTCGTTCTTCTGACAACAAAAGAAAGAAATTGAATTGATTTGAAAGTGAGTCACAGATCACCTGGAAGTGATCGATGTTTTGACTTCACTCTGTGTGACATTTGAGGAAATGTTTTGAGCTTTGATTTGATCTTCTTCTCCAGGAACGTCTTGATCAGCGAGCGACGCCTGGAAACACTAGAAACTGCTGCTTCACTTTATTATCACGTGTAAAAAAGTCTCATTTTGAATTATTATCCAATGGATTCTTCGTGTTTTCCTGGGAGCAAAGAAACGAATGATATATATTGATATTAATGGAAACAAGTTTTTTTAACACATGTTGAAAAAAGCGCCAGTTTTGTCATTTGTTGTTTGTTTCCAAATTGAAAGTATAATAAACAGAAGGTACTGCGTCGTCTTGTTAAGGACAAACCACTTCTGGAACTACATATTCATCAGAACATCTTTTGTTGTCGTGTTGTTTACCTCGTCTGCTTCCTGGTGTGTTTCCAGCGCGATCTGCGAGTCAATCGTGGTTGTGTTTGCGTGGAAGATAAGGTTAGTTACGGAGCCTATCTGAGAGCCCAGCTGTTTTTAAACTCCTAATTAAATGGGAAATAAACAAGAACCCTCCACGTCTACCTCAACCTTTCCCTCGCCTCCACTTCCTGCCGTCCTGACCTGCTGTTCGTTCACCGCTGCTTCCTGCGCGTCTTTGATGAGACAAAAGATGTTAAATAAAAACACCATTTACACGACTGTGACGACACTCTATTGTGAGTGAAATGAACACCTGGCGGCCGTGGATCTGCTAAATCACCGCAGCCTGTCGGGAAACACCTGAGCCTCACAACATCTCGACTCATCCACGGCAACTGTTGCCAAGACGCACTCTTCCTGCTGCAAACATGATGGGATGCGTGTCCGTGTCACGAGCGGCTGCTGACGACGAGATTAAAACTGTTGGTAAAACTGATCACAGGTTGATGAGGCAGGTGTTCCAGGATCGACACCTCGGATACATTAGTGAAGCCCAGAGAAGCTTTGCTGAATATATTCCTGGACTCACTCCAGTCGTCGTCATTTTTCTTTCACTCGACAGCAAGTCATGCTACTGCATCGTAAACCTTCGTAGAACCTTCGTAAACCTTTGTAAACCTTCGTAGAACCTTCGTAAACCTTTGTAAACCTTCGTAGAACCTTCGTTAACCTTCGTAGAACCTTCATAAACCTTCGTAGAACCTTCGTAAACCTTTGTAAACCTTCGTAGAACCTTCGTTAACCTTCGTAGAACCTTCATAAACCTTCGTAAACCTTCATAAACCTTCGTAGAACCTTCGTAAACCTTCGTAGAACCTTCGTAAACATTCGTAAACCTTCGTAAACCTTCGTAGAACCTTCATAAACATTCGTAGAACCTTCATAGAACCTTCGTAAACATTCGTAGAACCTTCGTAAACATTCGTAGAACCTTCGTAGGACCTTCATAGAACCTTCGTAAACCTTCGTAGAACCTTCGTAAACCTTCGTAGAACCTTCGTTAACCTTCGTAGAACCTTCATAAACCTTCGTAAACCTTCATAAACCTTCGTAGAACCTTCGTAGAACCTTCGTAAACCTTCGTAGAACCTTCGTAAACCTTCGTAGAACCTTCGTAAACATTCGTAAACCTTCGTAGAACCTTCGTAAACATTCGTAGAACCTTCATAGAACCTTCGTAAACATTCGTAGAACCTTCGTAGAACCTTCGTAAACCTTCGTAGAACCTTCATAGAACCTTCGTAAACCTTCGTAGAACCTTCATAGAACCGTGGTCACATACACGGACCTGATGGTCACGTCTCCTTCGTCTGCTTTGATTCGACGACACGAGTGTTTGTTTCGCACAAAACCTCGTTTAACTTCAGCGACTTCATCAGAACATCCTTTTGAAACTAGACATGGATTAACTTCCATGTTAACTGAGGTCACTTTAGGTCAACTCTGGGTTAGTGACGTCACAGAGAAGGTCACCATGACGACCTGCGTCAGATGTCAAACTGTCAGGACAACCATCGCTCAGATCATGACGGACCTGGATCAGTTTCTGGACTAACATGATTGACATGGATGTGGATCTTGATGCGAGTCGTTGATCATCTGATCTCCGTTTGACAAGCGTCACTCGTTCACGATGATCTTCTTGATGTTTGTCGAGTCACTGACATTAAAACATCACAACCACACAACGCTCGACACACAACACACACCAGCCTGTGTAAGTGTGAAGGATCTTCTTCAGGAGCTGAAAGTATCTTCTCTGTGTTCTTTTCCTCTCAACTATTGACTCTATTTTTCCTCCAACATCATGAAATGAAACTGTTCATTGATTGAAACACGTGACTTTATCTTCGTCTTGGTTTAACTTCTTCTCACAGATCCAGGTCAGACTCCAGCAGATCCTCAGGGATCAATTAACATCAGAAACCAAAGTTTCTTCTTCCACGAATCTCACAGTTTTTGTTTATCTTCACTGGAGAACTTTGATTGGACCTCCAGCAGCTCTGATGCATCTTCTCTGTGACTGAACGAGCGTCGACTAATGAACACTGAGGATCAATATCAAAACCACACTGTGAAGCCACTTATTGAAGTCCTGCTCGTCTCTCTCGGCTGCCGTCGCCACCGGTGGGAGCTGATGACCTTCTTTCCTGGGCTCGGGTCAAAGGTTGCAGGAGGACGAGTGAGGAGGAGGAGGACGAGTGAGGAGGAGGAGGATGAGTGAGGAGGAGGAGGACGAGTGAGGAGGAGGAGGACGAGTGAGGAGGAGGAGGACGAGTGAGGAGGAGGAGGACGAGTGAGGAGGAGGAGGATGAGTGAGGAGGAGGAGGACGAGTGAGGAGGAGGAGGACGAGTGAGGAGGAGGAGGACGAGTGAGGAGGAGGAGGATGAGTGAGGAGGAGGAGGACGAGTGAGGAGGAGGAGGACGAGTGAGGAGGAGGAGGACGAGTGAGGAGGAGGAGGACGAGTGAGGAGGAGGAGGACGAGTGAGGAGGAGGAGGACGAGTGAGGAGGAGGAGGACGAGTGAGGAGGAGGAGGACGAGTGAGGAGGAGGAGGACGAGTGAGGAGGAGGAGGACGAGTGAGGAGGAGGAGGACGAGTGAGGAGGAGGAGGACGAGTGAGGAGGAGGAGGACGAGTGAGGAGGAGGAGGATGAGTGAGGAGGAGGAGGACGAGTGAGGAGGAGGAGGAGCTTCACGTCTTCACGAGTCACGTCTTCACGAGTTGACCTCCTGACCCCAACACTTTCAGTGACTTTCATTTCCTAATTAATGTTAATTGAAGAATATTTGTGTCATTTAACGAGTCGAAACAACAAATGTCAGGTTTCACAAACTATCTGGTGACTCAGCACTTATGAATCAATGAAGTGTCACTGCGCGTCATCAATGGTCTTCATCTCCAAGGGACTCGTTGTATAAGCAAAGCGTGATTGCAGCTGGAGGAGGAGTGAAGCCATTATTACCTCATAATGGACTCTCATAACCTCTCATTCGTCCAGATTTCAGAGCAACTTTATAAAGTAATAAGTTTAAAACATGGTCATGATGAGAAGTTACTGCGTCTTGAAGAACATTTACTACATGACACCAGAGTTGATACTAGTTGATGTTTAATGACACCAGAGTTGATACTAGTTGATGTTTAATGACACCAGAGTTGATACTAGTTGATGTTTAATGACACCAGAGTTGATACTAGTTGATGTTTAATGACACCAGAGTTGATACTAGTTGATGTTTAATGACACCAGAGTTGATACTAGTTGATGTTTAATGACACCAGAGTTGATACTAGTTGATGTTTAATGACACCAGAGTTGATACTAGTTGATGTTTAATGACACCAGAGTCGATACTAGTTGATGTTTAATGACACCAGAGTCGATACTAGTTGATGTTTAATGACACCAGAGTTGATACTAGTTGATGTTTAAAGACACCAGAGTTGATACTAGTTGATGTTTAATGACACCAGAGTTGATACTAGTTGATGTTTAATGACACCAGAGTTGATACTAGTTGATGTTTAATGACACCAGAGTTGATACTAGTTGATGTTTAATGACACCAGAGTTGATACTAGTTGATGTTTAATGACACCAGAGATGATACTAGTTGATGTTTAATGACACCAGAGTTGATACTATTTGATGTTTAATGACACCAGAGATGATACTAGTTGATGTTTAATGACACCAGAGTTGATACAAGTTGATGTTTGATGACACCAGAGTTGATACTAGTTGATGTTTAATGACACCAGAGTTGATACTAGTTGATGTTTAATGACACCAGAGTTGATACTAGTTGATGTTTAATGACACCAGAGTTGATACTAGTTGATGTTTAATGACACCAGAGTTGATACTAGTTGATGTTTAATGACACCAGAGTCGATACTAGTTGATGTTTAATGACACCAGAGTCGATACTAGTTGATGTTTAATGACACCAGAGTCCATACTAGTTGATGTTTAATGACACCAGAGTTGATACTAGTTGATGTTTAAAGACACCAGAGTTGATACTAGTTGATGTTTAATGACACCAGAGTTGATACTAGTTGATGTTTAATGACACCAGAGTTGATACTAGTTGATGTTTAATGACACCAGAGTTGATACTAGTTGATGTTTAATGACACCAGAGTTGATACTAGTTGATGTTTAATGACACCAGAGATGATACTAGTTGATGTTTAATGACACCAGAGATGATACTAGTTGATGTTTAATGACACCAGAGTTGATACTATTTGATGTTTAATGACACCAGAGATGATACTAGTTGATGTTTAATGACACCAGAGTTGATACAAGTTGATGTTTGATGACACCAGAGTTGATACTAGTTGATGTTTAATGACACCAGAGTTGATACTAGTTGATGTTTAATGACACCAGAGTTGATACTAGTTGATGTTTAATGACACCAGAGTTGATACTAGTTGATGTTTAATGACACCAGAGTCGATACTAGTTGATGTTTAATGACACCAGAGTTGATACTAGTTGATGTTTAAAGACACCAGAGTTGATACTAGTTGATGTTTAATGACACCAGAGTTGATACTAGTTGATGTTTAATGACACCAGAGTTGATACTAGTTGATGTTTAATGACACCAGAGTTGATACTAGTTGATGTTTAATGACACCAGAGTTGATACTAGTTGATGTTTAATGACACCAGAGATGATACTAGTTGATGTTTAATGACACCAGAGTTGATACTAGTTGATGTTTAATGACACCAGAGTTGATACTAGTTGATGTTTAATGACACCAGAGTTGATACTAGTTGATGTTTAATGACACCAGAGTTGATACTAGTTGATGTTTAATGACACCAGAGTTGATACTAGTTGATGTTTAATGACACCAGAGTGGATACTAGTTGATGTTTAATGACACCAGAGTTGATACTAGTTGATGTTTAATGACACCAGAGTTGATACTAGTTGATGTTTAATGACACCAGAGTTGATACTAGTTGATGTTTAATGACACCAGAGTTGATACTAGTTGATGTTTAATGACACCAGAGTTGATACTAGTTGATGTTTGATGACACCAGAGTCGATACTAGTTGATGTTTGATGACACCAGAGTTGATACTAGTTGATGTTTAAAGACATCAGAGTTGATACTAGTTGATGTTTAAAGACATCAGAGTTGATACTAGTTGATGTTTAAAGACATCAGAGTTGATACTAGTTGATGTTTAAAGACATCAGAGTTGATACTAGTTGATGTTTAAAGACATCAGAGTTGATACTAGTTGATGTTTAAAGACATCAGAGTTGATACTAGTTGATGTTTAAAGACATCAGAGTTGATACTAGTTGATGTTTAATGACACCAGAGTAGATACTAGTTGATGTTTAAAGACACCAGAGTCGATACTAGTTGATGTTTGATGACACCAGAGTTGATACTAGTTGATGTTTAAAGACATCAGAGTTGATACTAGTTGATGTTTAAAGACATCAGAGTTGATACTAGTTGATGTTTAATGACACCAGAGTAGATACTAGTTGATGTTTAAAGACACCAGAGTCGATACTAGTTGATGTTTGATGACACCAGAGTTGATACTAGTTGATGTTTAAAGACATCAGAGTTGATACTAGTTGATGTTTAAAGACATCAGAGTTGATACTAGTTGATATTTGACCTGCTGAAGTCAGACCAGAGAACTCAAAAACCAGCACAAACCAGTTCTTTTCTACTGAACCAGAGACAAGCGTGTCAAGGTCGTATCGCCACGATAACCAGATATTCCTCAAACCTGTCTCTCCACGACACTGATGTATTTACTGCATCTTCAGCTGAAGAGCAAAACATGTTCCTCAAGTCAAGGCGATCTCGTTAAATCTCTTGAATCTTTGTGGGATCGGATCAGGAGGTTCTGGTCGATCAACTGAGCAAACACTCAAGTGATGATTGAACGGAGCGCGAGGCTGGAGTCGAGCCGCTCACCAGATAACAGGTAAATTGCTTCTCACCATCTGTTCCAAACCAATTAACTGGTGGACGCTTCAGATTTGAATTCCTGCTCTCCTTGTACATCCATGGAAATAAAGCTTGTCAGAAGCACTTCTGAGGAGAAGCGAGGAACGAACCAAGAGGCTCAGAAACAAACACACTGGTGTTGGTGTTGAATGAGACGTTATTGTCCTGCATCGCCTTCACATACGTGAACCTCAGGGTCAACCATTGCTATTCAACACGAGCAGCACGAACCACACGAACCTGATTCTTCTATTCCTGCCACCGCGACACAATCTCGTTTACGTGACGACATTAACTCTGAACTCGCCTGAAACCACCAGAGCAGAGAAACAAATCATTAGAAATGATGACCAGAAGTTAAACGACACTATCTTTATATATTTATTTCTTTGGCTTGGTAAAGATTCATCAACCCACTGAATAAATAAAAATAATAAAAATAATAATAATAATAATAATAATAATAATAATAATAATAATAATAATAATAATAACAATAATATAAATAATAATAATAATAACAATAATTTAAAAAACAATAATAATAATAATAATGATAATAACAACATAAATAATAATAATAATAATAATAATAATAATAATAATAATAATAATAATAATAATAATAATAATAATAATAATAACAATAATATTAATAATAACAACATAAATAATAATAATAACAACATAAATAATAATAATAATAATAATAATAATAATAATAATAATTATACTTATAATTATTATTATTATTATTATTATTACGTCCTGGAATAAGACAAATCAATCTTTTTATCTTTTCTATTTTTAATAAGTCATAAGACAAAAAATCTCTTTATTGTGTTTGAGTATTTAGTGTATTTGTGTGTGTTTGTGTGTTTCTTCTTCTCCTGCTCAGGTGTTGCTGCTGGTTTTGCTTGCAGAGAAGAACTTCTAGTGAGCGATGACTTGTCCTTGAAAGAACCTCAGTTTCCACGTCGACTTCTAATGATTCAATATTCTATTCATCAGGTTTCCTTCGGCAGCGAGAGATGATTTTACTGATAGTCTTTCATTTGTGTCTCATTAACTCACAGCTTATCGGAGCTAATATTGAACAGAGAAGGTTTGTTGTGCTCGTGGAAGCTTCCAATCTAATTCCACTTTTCCAGCCGAAGAGAAAGTGATGATGAAGGTCGCGAGGAGCGAGTGTCAGATAACACGTGACATCAGAGACACAGATGTCAATCAAACCGTGCTGTCATTCTCAAGTCCTCAGTCATGTGATCATATGGTGGAAGTGTCAATCAAACACATCAGCAGTGAAGAAATACATGTTCTATTGTTCCATTGAAGTGAAAAGCAAAGATGGTGCTCATGGCTACAGTTAAAGGTGAGCTGTCACTTCTAAACTACAACAATTATATCCTCCAAACTTCTGGTCTGTGGGCTTCATTTGGCCCAAGTCCTTCATGCACGAGTGACGCGTCTCTACAATGAACTGAACATTTGGTTTAATCAATAATATGACATTTCTAAACAATAATCCAATAGATTTAGATGTTAAACCTCAGTTCTGTCGAGTGAGACGACGAAGTGAGATTCACTGTCATGACCACGTGTTCAGTGTACTTTAGACACAAGTATCAAATACACAAGTATTGGAGAAAACACCTAAATGTCAGTCAGTGTCGCTTCAGTTCCTGCAAAAACACTGAATTCAAGAAACTTTAAAAAACAATAATAGATGTAGTCGAATATTTTAATAACATTCTCCATAAATGTGCCAAACAAGCCTGACTTTTTACAACAAAACTTTTTGTATGAAAATGATTTTCATCCAATGATGAGTTAATATTGAAGATCAACATTATAACTGATCCTTCATTTTACATCTGGTCATGGGAGAGAGGAAGAGGAGGAGGAAGAGGAGGAGAAAGGAAGAAGAGGAGGAGAGAGGAAGAGGAGGGAGGAGAGAGGAAGAAGAGGAGAGAGGAAGAGGAGGAGAGAGGAATGGAGGAGAGAAGAAGAAGATGAGAGAGGAAGATGGGGAAAGAGGAAGAGGAGGAGAGAAGAAAGGAGGAGAGAAGAAGAAGTGGAGAGAGGAAGAAGAGGAGAGATGAATGGAGGAGAGAAGAAGAAGAGGAGAGAGGAAGAGGGGGAAAGAGGAAGAGGAGGAGAGAGGAAAGGAGGAGAGAAGAAGAAGAGGAGAGAGGAAGAGGAGGAGAGAAGAAGAAGAGGAGAGAGGAAGAAGAGGAGAGAGGAAAGGAGGAGAGAAGAAGAAGAGGAGAGAAGAAGAAGAGGAGAGAGGAAGAGGGGGAAAGAGGAAGAGGAGGAGAGAGGAAAGGAGGAGAGAAGAAGAAGAGGAGGAGGAAGAGGAGGAGAGAGGAATGGAGGAGAGAAGAAGAAGATGAGAGAGGAAGATGGGGAAAGAGGAAGAGGAGGAGAGAGGAAAGGAGGAGAGAAGAAGAAGAGGAGAGAAGAAGAAGAGGAGAGAGGAAGAGGGGGAAAGAGGAAGAGGAGGAGAGAGGAAAGGAGGAGAGAAGAAGAAGAGGAGGAGGAAGAGGAGGAGAGAGGAATGGAGGAGAGAAGAAGAAGATGAGAGAGGAAGATGGGGAAAGAGGAAGAGGAGGAGAGAGGAAAGGAGGAGAGAAGAAGAAGAGGAGAGAAGAAGAAGAGGAGAGAGGAATGGAGGAGAGAAGAAGAAGAGGAGAGAGGAAGAGGGGGAAAGAGGAAGAGGAGGAGAGAGGAAAGGAGGAGAGAAGAAGAAGAGGAGAGAGGAAGAAGAGGAGAGAGGAATGGAGGAGAGAAGAAGAAGATGAGAGAGGAAGATGGGGAAAGAGGAATAGGAGGAGAGAAGAAAGGAGGAGAGAAGAAGAAGAGGAGAGAGGAATGGAGGAGAGAAGAAGAAGAGGAGAGGGGGAAAGAGGAAGAGGAGGAGAGAGGAAAGGAGGAGAGAAGAAGAAGAGGAGAGAGGAAGAAGAGGAGAGATGAATGGAGGAGAGAAGAAGAAGAGGAGAGAGGAAGAGGGGGAAAGAGTAGGAGAGAAGAAAGGAGGAGAGAAGAAGAAGAGGAGAGAGGAAGAAGAGGAGGAGAGAGGAAGAGGAGAGAAGAAGAAGAGGAGAGAAGAAGAGGGGGAAAGAGGAAGAGGGGGAGAGAGGAAAGGAGGAGAGAGGAAAGGAGGAGAGAAGAAGAAGAGGAGGAGGAAGAGGAGGAGAGAGGAATGGAGGAGAGAAGAAGAAGAGGAGAGAGGAAGAGGGGGAAAGAGGAAGAGGAGGAGAGAGGAAAGGAGGAGAGAAGAAGAAGAGGAGGAGGAAGAGGAGGAGAGAGGAATGGAGGAGAGAAGAAGAAGATGAGAGAGGAAGATGGGGAAAGAGGAAGAGGAGGAGAGAGGAAAGGAGGAGAGAAGAAGAAGAGGAGAGAAGAAGAAGAGGAGAGAGGAATGGAGGAGAGAAGAAGAAGAGGAGAGAGGAAGAGGGGGAAAGAGGAAGAGGAGGAGAGAGGAAAGGAGGAGAGAAGAAGAAGAGGAGAGAGGAATGGAGGAGAGAAGAAGAAGATGAGAGAGGAAGATGGGGAAAGAGGAATAGGAGGAGAGAAGAAAGGAGGAGAGAAGAAGAAGAGGAGAGAGGAATGGAGGAGAGAAGAAGAAGAGGAGAGGGGGAAAGAGGAAGAGGAGGAGAGAGGAAAGGAGGAGAGAAGAAGAAGAGGAGAGAGGAAGAAGAGGAGAGATGAATGGAGGAGAGAAGAAGAAGAGGAGAGAGGAAGAGGGGGAAAGAGTAGGAGAGAAGAAAGGAGGAGAGAAGAAGAAGAGGAGAGAGGAAGAAGAGGAGGAGAGAGGAAGAGGAGAGAAGAAGAAGAGGAGAGAAGAAGAGGGGGAAAGAGGAAGAGGGGGAGAGAGGAAGAGGGGGAGAGAGGAAAGGAGGAGAGAGGAAAGGAGGAGAGAAGAAGAAGAGGAGGAGGAAGAGGAGGAGAGAGGAATGGAGGAGAGAAGAAGAAGATGAGAGAGGAAGAGGGGGAAAGAGGAAGAGGAGGAGAGAGGAAAGGAGGAGAGAAGAAGAAGAGGAGAGAAGAAGAAGAGGAGAGAGGAATGGAGGAGAGAAGAAGAAGAGGAGAGAGGAAGAGGGGGAAAGAGGAAGAGGAGGAGAGAGGAAAGGAGGAGAGAAGAAGAAGAGGAGAGAGGAAGAAGAGGAGAGAGGAATGGAGGAGAGAAGAAGAAGATGAGAGAGGAAGATGGGGAAAGAGGAATAGGAGGAGAGAAGAAAGGAGGAGAGAAGAAGAAGAGGAGAGAGGAATGGAGGAGAGAAGAAGAAGAGGAGAGGGGGAAAGAGGAAGAGGAGGAGAGAGGAAAGGAGGAGAGAAGAAGAAGAGGAGAGAGGAAGAAGAGGAGAGATGAATGGAGGAGAGAAGAAGAAGAGGAGAGAGGAAGAGGGGGAAAGAGGAGGAGAGAAGAAAGGAGGAGAGAAGAAGAAGAGGAGAGAGGAAGAAGAGGAGGAGAGAGGAAGAGGAGAGAAGAAGAAGAGGAGAGAAGAAGAGGGGGAAAGAGGAAGAGGGGGAGAGAGGAAAGGAGGAGAGAAGAAGAAGAGGAGAGAGGAAGAAGAGGAGAGAGGAAAGGAGGAGAGAAGAAGAAGAGGAGAGAAGAAGAAGAGGAGAGAGAAAGAGGGGGAAAGAGGAAAGGAGGAGAGAAGAAGAAGAGGAGAGAGGAAGAGGGGGAAAGAGGAACGGAGGAGAGAAGAAGAAGAGGAGAGAGGAAGAGGGGGAAAGAGGAACAGAGGAGAGAAGAAGAAGAGGAGAGAGGAAGAGGGGGAAAGAGGAAGAGGAGGAGAGAAGAAGAAGAGGAGAGAGGAAGAGGGGGAAAGAGGAAAGGAGGAGAGAAGAAGAAGAGGAGAGAGGGAGAAGAGGAGAGAGGAAGAAGAGGAGAGAAGAAGAAGAGGAGAGAGGAAGAGGGGGAAAGAGGAAAGGAGGAGAGAAGAAGAAGAGGAGAGAGGAAGAGGGGGAAAGAGGAAAGGAGGAGAGAAGAAGAAGAGGAGAGAAGAAGAAGAGGAGAGAGGAAGAAGAGGAGAGAGGAAGAGGGGGAAAGAGGAAAGGAGGAGAGAAGAAGAAGAGGAGAGAGGAAGAAGAGGAGAGAAGAAGAAGAGGAGAGAGGAAGAGGGGGAAAGAGGAAAGGAGGAGAGAAGAAGAAGAAGAGGAGAGAGGAAGAATAATTTATCAGGTTTGATATCGTTGATGTTTTCCTTCACTCGCATCATAAACCTTCATCAACTGCTTCCATCCGTTCAGGGTCAAAGTTCACACCTTTCTTCAACCTCGTCCACAACAATCGCTGACGCTCGACAGGTGCACAGGTGATCGATGTGACCTTTGACCCGACCAATCACGCTCCACTTCCCCAGATGTCAGTGTAACGCTGTTGTGTTGCTGAGACGTCGAAATGTGTGATTGTTTTCTTGATGACGTGACGTCAGCCTCAGTCACTCGACCTTCATCATTACCTGCTTGAAAACAAACATCAATGCTTTGACCTTCTGTGTCCAACTAAATATTTCATATCCTCGTGACTCGTGAAGAAGGTCATGAAGTCCAGGTCCGTCTGGAAAGAACAGAACCAAGTAAAAAGGAAGTAAAATATAAAACAATCAAATCATTTTGTATTTGTGTCGTCGTAGCTTTGATCTTCATCAGATCTTTATCAGATCTTTATTAGATCTTCATCAGATCTTCATCAGATCTTCATCTTCATCAGATCATCATCAGATCTTCATCTTCATCAGATCTTCAACAGATCTTCATCAGATCTTCAACAGATCTTCATCAGATCTTCAACAGATCTTCAACAGATCTTCAACAGATCTTCATCAGATCTTCAAAATATCTTCATCAGATCATCATCAGATCTTCAACAGATCTTCAACAGATCTTCATCAGATCTTCAACAGATCTTCATCAGATCTTCAACAGATCTTCATCAGATCTTCAAAATATCTTCATCAGATCTTCAACAGATCTTCAACAGATCTTCAACAGATCTTCAACAGATCTTCAAAATATCTTCATCAGATCTTCAAAATATCTTCATCAGATCATCATCAGATCTTCAACAGATCTTCAACAGATCTTCATCAGATCTTCAACAGATCTTCAACAGATCTTCAACAGATCTTCATCAGATCTTCAAAATATCTTCATCAGATCATCATCAGATCTTCAACAGATCTTCAACAGATCTTCATCAGATCATCATCAGATCTTCAACAGATCTTCAACAGATCTTCATCAGATCTTCAAAATATCTTCATCAGATCATCATCAGATCTTCAACAGATCTTCAACAGATCTTCATCAGATCTTCAACAGATCTTCATCAGATCTTCAACAGATCTTCATCAGATCTTCAAAATATCTTCATCAGATCTTCAACAGATCTTCAACAGATCTTCAACAGATCTTCAAAATATCTTCATCAGATCTTCAAAATATCTTCATCAGATCATCATCAGATCTTCAACAGATCTTCAACAGATCTTCATCAGATCTTCAACAGATCTTCAACAGATCTTCAACAGATCTTCATCAGATCTTCAAAATATCTTCATCAGATCATCATCAGATCTTCAACAGATCTTCAACAGATCTTCATCAGATCATCATCAGATCTTCAACAGATCTTCAACAGATCTTCATCAGATCTTCAACAGATCTTCATCAGATCTTCAAAATATCTTCATCAGATCTTCAACAGATCTTCAACAGATCGTCAACAGATCTTCAACAGATCTTCAACAGATCTTCAAAATATCTTCATCAGATCTTCAAAATATCTTCATCAGATCATCATCAGATCTTCAACAGATCTTCAACAGATCTTCATCAGATCTTCAACAGATCTTCAACAGATCTTCAACAGATCTTCATCAGATCTTCAAAATATCTTCATCAGATCATCATCAGATCTTCAACAGATCTTCAACAGATCGTCATCAGATCTTCAACAGATCTTCAACAGATCTTCAACAGATCTTCATCAGATCTTCAAAATATCTTCATCAGATCATCATCAGATCTTCAACAGATCTTCAACAGATCATCATCAGATCTTCAACAGATCTTCAACAGATCTTCATCAGATCTTCAACAGATCTTCAACAGATCTTCAACAGATCTTCAACAGATCTTCAACAGATCTTCAACAGATCTTCAACAGATCTTCAACAGATCTTCAACAGATCTTCAACAGATCTTCAACAGATCTTCAACAGATCTTCATCAGATCTTCAACAGATCTTCAACAGATCTTCAACAGATCTTCATCAGATCTTCAACAGATCTTCAACAGATCTTCAACAGATCTTCAACAGATCTTCAACAGATCTTCAACAGATCTTCAACAGATGGCTGAAAAAGACTTTCATGTATTCACTTCTCAGGTACATTATAAAAAAATAATTAAATTAATAAATGAATAAATGAATACATTAATACATTAATAAAATATATATATTATATTATAATAATGATAAAAACATTTAATAAAACATGTCATGAGTCCAATAAAGAACAACTACTGAGTCATGATTGCAGACGATGCTCAGTCGACTGACTTGACTAAATCCTCTTCGGAGTGTAGGACCTCAGTGAGTTGTCTCCTCTGCTGCCGGTCTCCGGCTCCTCTTGACCTCCTGCCATGAGGTGTTGGTACTGTCCAGGTCTTTCTTGACAGCCCTCCTCCAAGAGAGCCGTGGTCTTCCCGTGAGGTTCCCTTCCCAGCTCTGGTGATGGATGATGGAGTCTTTCTCAAAGTGTGTCCAATCCACCTCCACTTTCTTCTCCTGGTGGTCACACGGTTCCTGTTCTCTCAAGAAGATCTACATGCTCATGTTCTTGGTCCAACAGATGCTGAGGATGAAACGTAATCTTGAGTTGATGGAGTTTCTTGATGTTAGTTGAGTCAGTCCAGGTTTCACAACCGTACAGCAAGAAAGACTTTGTTGACTTCGAGGATCTTCAGTTTGGTTCGTACAGAGATGTTTCTCCAGATGGGTTTCAGCTGCCTTACCTATGTGTGCCTCCACGTCCTTGGTGTTTCCTCAGTCATTACTGATTCAATCCCCAGGTACGTGAACTTCACTAACTTCAGCTCCGTTCCTTGGCAGCAGGTCTGGCCTTCACCGTCTTAACTGCATCTCCTTTGTTTGGCTTATTTTCAGTCCAATTGTCCTGATCATAGATCATCAGCAAAGTCTAAATGGTCCAACATATCTGTCAGTGTCCATGTGTTCCTGTCCTTCCTTCTTCACCCGGTGCAGTCATGAACTCAACCAACCTCCTGTCGCAGGTTCTGATCTGTGAGATACTCGTGGAAGTCGCTGTAGAAGACTTTGATCATATTGATGATTTATTTTTGTAAGGATTCCATAGAGATCCAGGAGGTTCCAGAGCGTGGACCTGTCGACAGGATCAAACAAAGACCTACAGCTGTGAGTTCAATTCTGCAGATGGTTCTATATAGTTCTCAGGGTTAGGGTCTGGTCACCACAGGATCTATTTGGATGAAAGTCTGCTTGGTTTGTCCCTGAGTTTGTGTTCAGTGGCGTCGCCGTCTGGTCAACGATGAAGCTCAGTATCTTGCTGGAGACTGAAGGTATCATGTTCAGTCTTGGACTGGGTCGGGTCTCCTTCCTTTGGTAGTTTTACGATGATGCTTCTCCTCCAGTCTAGTGAGATCTTCTCTTCTCTCTAAGGAGAGGCTGTAGAGCTTCAGCAGACAGACTGACTGTCTCCAGGCCTCCGGGGGGATCTCCACTGATCCTGACGCCTTATGTTCTTAAGTGAAGTCGAGGCCTGACGTGTCTCCGGCTGCGTGATGGACCCGAACGCACGAGCAGATCCGTGGAGGTTCTACTTCTGCTGGGTGACAAACATGACAAACATGACAAACATGACAAACATGACAAACATGACAAACATGACGAACATGACAAACATGACAAACATGACGAACATGACGAACATGACAAACATGACAAACATGACGAACATGACAAACATGACGAACATGACAAACATGACAAACATGACAAACATGACGAACATGACAAACATGACAAACATGACGAACATGACAAACATGACGAACATGACAAACATGACAAACATGACAAACATGACAAACATGACAAACATGACAAACATGACAAACATGACAAACATGACAAACATGACAAACATGACAAACATGACGAACATGACAAACATGACGAACATGACAAACATGACAAACATGACAAACATGACAAACATGACAAACATGACAAACATGACAAACATGACAAACATGACAAACATGACAAACATGACGAACATGACAAACATGACAAACATGACAAACATGACGAACATGACAAACATGACGAACATGACAAACATGACAAACATGACAAACATGACAAACATGACAAACATGACAAACATGACAAACATGACAAACATGACAAACATGACAAACATGACGAACATGACAAACATGACGAACATGACAAACATGACGAACATGACAAACATGACGAACATGACGAACATGACGAACATGACGAACATGACAAACATGACGAACATGACAAACATGACAAACATGACAAACATGACAAACATGACAAACATGACAAACATGACAAACATGACAAACATGACAAACATGACAAACATGACAAACATGACAAACATGACAAACATGACGAACATGACAAACATGACGAACATGACAAACATGACGAACATGACGAACATGACGAACATGACGAACATGACGAACATGACAAACATGACAAACATGACAAACATGACAAACATGACGAACATGACAAACATGACGAACATGACAAACATGACAAACATGACGAACATGACAAACATGACAAACATGACAAACATGACAAACATGACAAACATGACGAACATGACAAACATGACAAACATGACAAACATGACAAACATGACAAACATGACAAACATGACAAACATGACAAACATGACAAACATGACAAACATGACAAACATGACAAACATGACAAACATGACGAACATGACAAACATGACAAACATGACAAACATGACAAACATGACGAACATGACGAACATGACAAACATGACGAACATGACGAACATGACGAACATGACGAACATGACAAACATGACAAACATGACAAACATGACAAACATGACAAACATGACAAACATGACGAACATGACGAACATGACAAACATGACGAACATGACGAACATGACGAACATGACGAACATGACAAACATGACAAACATGACAAACATGACAAACATGACGAACATGACAAACATGACAAACATGACAAACATGACAAACATGACAAACATGACGAACATGACGAACATGACGAACATGACGAACATGACGAACATGACAAACATGACAAACATGACAAACATGACAAACATGATAAACATGACAAACATGACAAACATGACAAACATGACGAACATGACAAACATGACGAACATGACAAACATGACGAACATGACAAACATGACGAACATGACGAACATGACGAACATGATAAACATGACGAACATGACAAACATGACAAACATGACAAACATGATAAACATGACAAACATGACAAACATGACAAACATGACGAACATGACAAACATGACGAACATGACAAACATGACGAACATGACAAACATGACAAACATGACGAACATGACAAACATGACGAACATGACGAACATGACAAACATGACGAACATGACAAACATGACGAACATGACGAACATGACAAACATGACGAACATGACGAACATGACGAACATGACGAACATGACAAACATGACGAACATGACGAACATGACGAACATGACGAACATGACAAACATGACAAACATGACAAACATGACAAACATGACAAACATGACAAACATGACAAACATGACAAACATGACAAACATGACAAACATGACAAACATGACGAACATGACAAACATGACAAACATGACAAACATGACAAACATGACAAACATGACAAACATGACAAACATGACAAACATGACAAACATGACAAACATGACAAACATGACGAACATGACGAACATGACAAACATGACAAACATGACGAACATGACAAACATGACAAACATGACAAACATGACAAACATGACAAACATGACAAACATGACAAACATGACATCGTTCTTCAAAACAGTTCAGCCTCACAAGAGGAAAAATGTTCAACCATTAACTCACAAGAATCTGATAAAATGGCAGAAAATCTGATTTATTTCTGAAGGTGTGTTTTTGGAAAAATATCAAATGTTCACGAACAAAGGATTTTTATTCTGAATATTGCAATGAAATGATAAAAACTGTTGATGGAGAACCTTTTCTACGGAACTTTGACCCTGAAAAGGTAAAAACCGGAATCTGGCAAAAAACTTTTACATTTTCAAAGATTTTTCAAAAACCTTCTTGACTTTTATTAGCAACAGTTTATTTTGCCAAAAGAATAAAGTCACGGCACAGTTTTAACGATTTATTTACCTTTAATAAATGACGTTAAAAAACATTTTCAACCAATTTTACTTCAGGAAAAAGAAATCAAAGGAAACAAAAGAGGAGAAAACATAAAGGAAGTAGAGGATCAAACTCTACCAGCATATGGACCACCTGACACCACGGACTGGAACCAGAGTCAAACTCATTAGACAAAAAAACCCTCAAAACCCTCTCATTATGTGGTTAGTTTCTGTTATGAAAGTTAATTTTGACAGAACTAGTTCCTTGAATCCACTCAGTGTTGTGGGTCTGCATGAAGATTGTCGTCACGTTGATGAACTTCTGGCTGCAGAACATAACAAGGTCTCGTGGGAACAAAGTCAAGCAGTTCTTGGCACTGAAGCAGTAACTTATTCACTCATTAGCGTCACAGGATTTGTTTTGGCATCACCGTGAACACATGAATCAATGTAATCCTCTCTCAAGGTCCTGCAAGGATTTATTCAAACACTACAATCATTGAATAAACATAAACACTAAACACAAAGATTGAATCCTTAACGAGTCCTGAGGAAACTCAACCAACATCCTCTGAACATACTTGATAAACACTGATGTTCACCTTCGTTCTTTACACACATTTTCACTGCCTGAGTTTGAACAAAAGAGGCTGAAATGAGCAGCAGATTCAAACTTCCTGAAGGTTAATGTGTTCACTCACCTTGTGTCGTCGCTGCAGGCGCCGAACTGTTTCACACACACACACACACACACACACACACACACACACACACACACACACACACACACACACACACACACACACACACACACACACACACACACACACACACACACACACACACTCACGTGAGAAAGTGAAAATATCACAAACCTTTTCTAGCATTTGAAGCTTTGCTCAGTGGGACCCCCTGGTGGCAGAACTTCTCAAGGACATTCTTCAAAAGATGTGCTGATCCAGATGGTAATTCTTGACAGCAGCAACATATGAATCAGTATTTTGTACGAAGACGAATGAACATTAACTCTTTAGAAGTAAAAACACATCAACTTCATTCACTGTGTTTTTATATCACATCCTAAGAACAATATAATGTTGAACTCAGTGACCTGGAACTAACTTTACTGCCTTTGTTCGTGAGTGAGTGAGTGAGTGAGTGAGTGAGTGAGTGAGTGAGTGTGTGAGTGAGTGAGTGAGTGAGTGTGTGAGTGAGTGAGTGTGTGAGTGAGTGAGTGAGTGAGTGAGTGAGTGAGTGAGTGAGTGAGTGAGTGAGTGTGTGAGTGAGTGAGTGAGTGTGTGTGAGTGAGTGAGTGTGTGAGTGAGTGAGTGAGTGAGTGAGTGAGTGTGTGTGAGTGAGTGAGTGAGTGAGTGAGTGTGTGTGAGTGAGTGAGTGAGTGAGTGAGTGAGTGAGTGAGTGAGTGAGTGAGTGAGTGAGTGAGTGAGTGAGTGTGTGAGTGAGTGAGTGAGTGAGTGTGTGAGTGAGTGAGTGTGTGAGTGAGTGAGTGAGTGAGTGAGTGAGTGAGTGTGTGTGAGTGAGTGAGTGAGTGAGTGAGTGAGTGTGTGTGAGTGAGTGAGTGTGTGAGTGAGTGAGTGAGTGAGTGAGTGAGTGAGTGAGTGAGTGAGTGAGTGAGTGAGTGTGTGAGTGAGTGAGTGAGTGAGTGAGTGAGTGAGTGAGTGAGTGAGTGTGTGAGTGAGTGAGTGAGTGTGTGTGAGTGAGTGAGTGTGTGAGTGAGTGAGTGAGTGAGTGAGTGTGTGTGAGTGAGTGAGTGAGTGAGTGAGTGTGTGTGAGTGAGTGAGTGAGTGAGTGAGTGAGTGAGTGAGTGAGTGAGTGAGTGAGTGAGTGTGTGAGTGAGTGAGTGAGTGAGTGTGTGAGTGAGTGAGTGTGTGAGTGTGTGAGTGAGTGAGTGAGTGAGTGAGTGAGTGAGTGTGTGTGAGTGAGTGAGTGAGTGAGTGAGTGAGTGTGTGTGAGTGAGTGAGTGTGTGAGTGAGTGAGTGAGTGAGTGAGTGAGTGAGTGAGTGAGTGAGTGAGTGAGTGTGTGAGTGAGTGAGTGAGTGAGTGAGTGAGTGAGTGAGTGAGTGAGTGAGTGAGTGAGTGAGTGAGTGAGTGAGTGAGTGTGTGAGTGAGTGAGTGAGTGAGTGAGTGAGTGAGTGTGTGTGAGTGAGTGAGTGAGTGAGTGAGTGAGTGTGTGAGTGAGTGAGTGAGTGAGTGAGTGAGTGAGTGAGTGAGTGAGTGAGTGAGTGAGTGAGTGAGTGAGTGAGTGAGTGAGTGAGTGAGTGTGTGAGTGAGTGAGTGACTCAACTCATCAACATGCAGATCAATCATGGACTGCACAAGTGTATCTTCTCGTCCTCAGCTGGTCTCACACCTGTGCATGAATCCTTAAAGTCCCGTCGAGATCTTCTGAGGCTCACTTCTGTCACGGTTGTGACGTGGCTGGAGCTCTTCAGGTCGTCCTCAGGAACCACTTAGTTCTGCTTCCATCAGTCCAAGCGTCTCCCAGAACCTCCTCCACATGTGCCTGAGAATAGGATTAAAAGTGACCTTTGACCTCAGCCAAGGAAGATTAGCACTGAAGCAGCTCATGAAAACACGTGGATTACGAAGCTTTTCATCGACTGTTCATTTTCTCACTGAGCTGAGACGTTAAATGTTGATCTGACAGCATTAAACACATGTGTCTCGATGCTAATCTCTGCTGTGAGTCATGGATCCACTGATCCTCCTAACGTGGCCCACAGAGAGTAACTCCACCTGATCCACTCATCTTTGACATTCACTCACTTCACCTGCAGAGAGACGAAGATACATTTTGAAGTAACAACATGTTTTTCTTTCATGATTAAGACGAGACGAGTCGACACTTTGTTTCTTTACAGACGTTTTAATATCAACAGCAAAATATCCTTTTCTTAGTGTCTCGTTTTCTTGGAGTCTTAGTGGAGTCTTAGTGGAGTCTTAGTGGAGTCTTAGTGGAGTCTTAGTGGAGTCTTAGTGGAGTCTTAGTGGAGTCTTAGTGGAGTCTTGGTTGAGTCTTAGTTCAGTCTTTGTTCAGTCTTAGTTCAGTCTTAGTTCAGTCTTAGTTCAGTCTTGGTCCTTCAAGTTCAAGTCTCTCTGGTGTTAATGCAGTAAAAGACTGAGACGGTGAAGAAACGACGGATGATAATAAAGTGATAGATGATAATAAAGCGACAGATGATAATAAAGTGATAGATGATAATAAAGCGACAGATGATAATAAAGCGACAGATGATAATAAAGTGATAGATGATAATAAAGCGATAGATGATAATAAAGCGACAGATGATAATAAAGCGACAGATGATAATAAAGTGATAGATGATAATAAAGTGATAGATGATAATAAAGCGATAGATAATAATAAAGCGACAGATGATAATAAAGCGACAGATGATAATAAAGTGATAGATGATAATAAAGTGATAGATGATAATAAAGCGATAGATGATAATAAAGCGACAGATGATAATAAAGCGACAGATGATAATAAAGTGATAGATGATAATAAAGTGATAGATGATAATAAAGTGATAGATGATAATAAAGCGATAGATGATAATAAAGCGACAGATGATAATAAAGCGACAGATGATAATAAATCGATAGATGATAATAAAGCGACAGATGATAATAAAGCGACAGATGATAATAAAGCGACAGATGATAATAAAGCGATAGATGATAATAAAGTGACAGATGATAATAAAGTGATAGATGATAATAAAGCGATAGATGATAATAAAGCGACAGATGATAATAAAGTGATAGATGATAATAAAGTGATAGATGATAATAAAGCGATAGATGATAATAAAGCGACAGATGATAATAAAGCGAAAGATGATAATAAAGTGATAGATGATAATAAAGTGATATATGATAATAAAGTGATAGATGATAATAAAGCGATAGATGATAATAAAGCGACAGATGATAATAAAGCGACAGATGATAATAAAGCGACAGATGATAATAAAGCGACAGATGATACTAAAGCGATAGATGATAATAAAGCGACAGATGATAATAAAGTGATAGATGATAATAAAGCGATAGATGATAATAAAGCGACAGATGATAATAAAGCGACAGATGATAATAAAGCGATAGATGATAATAAAGCGACAGATGATAATAAAGTGATAGATGATAATAAAGCGACGGATGATAATAAAGCGATAGATGATAATAAAGCGACAGATGATAATAAAGCGATAGATGATAATAAAGCGATAGATGATAATAAAGCGACAGATGATAATAAAGCGACAGATGATAATAAAGCGACAGATGATAATAAAGTGATAGATGATAATAAAGCGATAGATGATAATAAAGCGATAGATGATAATAAAGCGACAGATGATAATAAAGCGACAGATGATAATAAAGCGACAGATGATAATAAAGCGACAGATGATAATAAAGCGATAGATGATAATAAAGCGATAGATGATAATAAAGCGATAGATGATAATAAAGCGAAAGATGATAATAAAGCGACAGATGATAATAAAGCGATAGATGATAATAAAGCGATAGATGATAATAAAGCGACAGATGATAATAAAGTGATAGATGATAATAAAGCGACAGATGATAATAAAGCGACAGATGATAATAAAGTGATAGATGATAATAAAGCGACAGATGATAATAAAGCGACAGATGATAATAAAGCGACAGATGATAATAAAGCGATAGATGATAATAAAGCGACAGATGATAATAAAGCGACAGATGATAATAAAGTGATAGATGATAATAAAGCGATAGATGATAATAAAGCGATAGATGATAATAAAGTGATAGATGATAATAAAGTGATAGATGATAATAAAGCGATAGATGATAATAAAGCGACAGATGATAATAAAGCGACAGATGATAATAAAGCGACAGATGATAATAAAGCGATAGATGATAATAAAGCGACAGATGATAATAAAGCGACAGATGATAATAAAGCGATAGATGATAATAAAGCGATAGATGATAATAAAGCGATAGATGATAATAAAGTGATAGATGATAATAAAGTGATAGATGATAATAAAGTGATAGATGATAATAAAGCGATAGATGATAATAAAGCGACAGATGATAATAAAGCGATAGATGATAATAAAGCGACAGATGATAATAAAGTGATAGATGATAATAAAGTGATAGATGATAATAAAGCGATAGATGATAATAAAGTGATAGATGATAATAAAGCGACAGATGATAATAAAGTGATAGATGATAATAAAGCGATAGATGATAATAAAGCGATGGATGATAATAAAGCGATAGATGATAATAAAGTGATAGATGATAATAAAGCGACAGATGATAATAAAGCGATAGATGATAATAAAGTGATAGATGATAATAAAGCGATAGATGATAATAAAGCGACAGATGATAATAAAGCGACAGATGATAATAAAGTGATAGATGATAGTAAAGCGATAGATGATAATAAAGTGATAGATGATAATAAAGCGACAGATGATAATAAAGTGATAGATGATAATAAAGCGACAGATGATAATAAAGCGACAGATGATAATAAAGTGATAGATGATAATAAAGCGATAGATGATAATAAAGCGACAGATGATAATAAAGCGACAGATGATAATAAAGTGATAGATGATAATAAAGTGATAGATGATAATAAAGCGACAGATGATAATAAAGCGATAGATGATAATAAAGCGACAGATGATAATAAAGCGATAGATGATAATAAAGCGACAGATGATAATAAAGCGACAGATGATAATAAAGCGACAGATGATAATAAAGCGATAGATGATAATAAAGTGACAGATGATAATAAAGTGATAGATGATAATAAAGCGATAGATGATAATAAAGCGACAGATGATAATAAAGTGATAGATGATAATAAAGTGATAGATGATAATAAAGCGATAGATGATAATAAAGCGACAGATGATAATAAAGCGAAAGATGATAATAAAGTGATAGATGATAATAAAGTGATAGATGATAATAAAGTGATAGATGATAATAAAGCGATAGATGATAATAAAGCGACAGATGATAATAAAGCGACAGATGATAATAAAGCGACAGATGATAATAAAGCGACAGATGATAATAAAGCGACAGATGATACTAAAGCGATAGATGATAATAAAGCGACAGATGATAATAAAGCGATAGATGATAATAAAGCGACAGATGATAATAAAGTGATAGATGATAATAAAGCGACGGATGATAATAAAGCGATAGATGATAATAAAGCGACAGATGATAATAAAGCGACAGATGATAATAAAGCGACAGATGATAATAAAGCGACAGATGATAATAAAGTGATAGATGATAATAAAGCGATAGATGATAATAAAGCGATAGATGATAATAAAGCGACAGATGATAATAAAGCGACAGATGATAATAAAGCGACAGATGATAATAAAGCGACAGATGATAATAAAGCGATAGATGATAATAAAGCGATAGATGATAATAAAGCGATAGATGATAATAAAGCGACAGATGATAATAAAGCGACAGATGATAATAAAGTGATAGATGATAATAAAGCGATAGATGATAATAAAGCGATAGATGATAATAAAGCGACAGATGATAATAAAGCGACAGATGATAATAAAGCGACAGATGATAATAAAGCGACAGATGATAATAAAGCGATAGATGATAATAAAGCGATAGATGATAATAAAGCGATAGATGATAATAAAGCGATAGATGATAATAAAGCGAAAGATGATAATAAAGCGACAGATGATAATAAAGCGATAGATGATAATAAAGCGATAGATGATAATAAAGCGACAGATGATAATAAAGTGATAGATGATAATAAAGCGACAGATGATAATAAAGCGACAGATGATAATAAAGTGATAGATGATAATAAAGCGACAGATGATAATAAAGCGACAGATGATAATAAAGCGACAGATGATAATAAAGCGATAGATGATAATAAAGCGACAGATGATAATAAAGCGACAGATGATAATAAAGTGATAGATGATAATAAAGCGATAGATGATAATAAAGCGATAGATGATAATAAAGTGATAGATGATAATAAAGTGATAGATGATAATAAAGCGATAGATGATAATAAAGCGACAGATGATAATAAAGCGACAGATGATAATAAAGCGACAGATGATAATAAAGCGATAGATGATAATAAAGCGACAGATGATAATAAAGCGACAGATGATAATAAAGCGATAGATGATAATAAAGCGATAGATGATAATAAAGCGATAGATGATAATAAAGTGATAGATGATAATAAAGTGATAGATGATAATAAAGTGATAGATGATAATAAAGTGATAGATGATAATAAAGCGATAGATGATAATAAAGCGACAGATGATAATAAAGCGATAGATGATAATAAAGCGACAGATGATAATAAAGTGATAGATGATAATAAAGTGATAGATGATAATAAAGCGATAGATGATAATAAAGTGATAGATGATAATACAGCGACAGATGATAATAAAGTGATAGATGATAATAAAGCGATAGATGATAATAAAGCGATGGATGATAATAAAGCGATAGATGATAATAAAGTGATAGATGATAATAAAGCGACAGATGATAATAAAGCGATAGATGATAATAAAGTGATAGATGATAATAAAGCGATAGATGATAATAAAGCGACAGATGATAATAAAGCGACAGATGATAATAAAGTGATAGATGATAGTAAAGCGATAGATGATAATAAAGTGATAGATGATAATAAAGCGACAGATGATAATAAAGTGATAGATGATAATAAAGCGACAGATGATAATAAAGCGACAGATGATAATAAAGTGATAGATGATAATAAAGCGATAGATGATAATAAAGCGACAGATGATAATAAAGCGACAGATGATAATAAAGTGATAGATGATAATAAAGTGATAGATGATAATAAAGCGATAGATAATAATAAAGCGACAGATGATAATAAAGCGACAGATGATAATAAAGTGATAGATGATAATAAAGTGATAGATGATAATAAAGCGATAGATGATAATAAAGCGACAGATGATAATAAAGCGACAGATGATAATAAAGTGATAGATGATAATAAAGTGATAGATGATAATAAAGTGATAGATGATAATAAAGCGATAGATGATAATAAAGCGACAGATGATAATAAAGCGACAGATGATAATAAAGCGATAGATGATAATAAAGCGACAGATGATAATAAAGCGACAGATGATAATAAAGCGACAGATGATAATAAAGCGATAGATGATAATAAAGTGACAGATGATAATAAAGTGATAGATGATAATAAAGCGATAGATGATAATAAAGCGACAGATGATAATAAAGTGATAGATGATAATAAAGTGATAGATGATAATAAAGCGATAGATGATAATAAAGCGACAGATGATAATAAAGCGAAAGATGATAATAAAGTGATAGATGATAATAAAGTGATAGATGATAATAAAGTGATAGATGATAATAAAGCGATAGATGATAATAAAGCGACAGATGATAATAAAGCGACAGATGATAATAAAGCGACAGATGATAATAAAGCGACAGATGATAATAAAGCGACAGATGATACTAAAGCGATAGATGATAATAAAGCGACAGATGATAATAAAGTGATAGATGATAATAAAGCGATAGATGATAATAAAGCGACAGATGATAATAAAGCGACAGATGATAATAAAGCGATAGATGATAATAAAGCGACAGATGATAATAAAGTGATAGATGATAATAAAGCGACGGATGATAATAAAGCGATAGATGATAATAAAGCGACAGATGATAATAAAGCGATAGATGATAATAAAGCGATAGATGATAATAAAGCGACAGATGATAATAAAGCGACAGATGATAATAAAGCGACAGATGATAATAAAGTGATAGATGATAATAAAGCGATAGATGATAATAAAGCGATAGATGATAATAAAGCGACAGATGATAATAAAGCGACAGATGATAATAAAGCGACAGATGATAATAAAGCGACAGATGATAATAAAGCGATAGATGATAATAAAGCGACAGATGATAATAAAGCGACAGATGATAATAAAGTGATAGATGATAATAAAGTGATAGATGATAATAAAGTGATAGATGATAATAAAGCGATAGATGATAATAAAGCGACAGATGATAATAAAGCGACAGATGATAATAAAGCGATAGATGATAATAAAGCGACAGATGATAATAAAGCGACAGATGATAATAAAGCGACAGATGATAATAAAGCGATAGATGATAATAAAGTGACAGATGATAATAAAGTGATAGATGATAATAAAGCGATAGATGATAATAAAGCGACAGATGATAATAAAGTGATAGATGATAATAAAGTGATAGATGATAATAAAGCGATAGATGATAATAAAGCGACAGATGATAATAAAGCGAAAGATGATAATAAAGTGATAGATGATAATAAAGTGATAGATGATAATAAAGTGATAGATGATAATAAAGCGATAGATGATAATAAAGCGACAGATGATAATAAAGCGACAGATGATAATAAAGCGACAGATGATAATAAAGCGACAGATGATAATAAAGCGACAGATGATACTAAAGCGATAGATGATAATAAAGCGACAGATGATAATAAAGTGATAGATGATAATAAAGCGATAGATGATAATAAAGCGACAGATGATAATAAAGCGACAGATGATAATAAAGCGATAGATGATAATAAAGCGACAGATGATAATAAAGTGATAGATGATAATAAAGCGACGGATGATAATAAAGCGACAGATGATAATAAAGCGACAGATGATAATAAAGCGATAGATGATAATAAAGCGATAGATGATAATAAAGCGACAGATGATAATAAAGCGACAGATGATAATAAAGTGATAGATGATAATAAAGCGATAGATGATAATAAAGCGATAGATGATAATAAAGCGACAGATGATAATAAAGCGACAGATGATAATAAAGCGACAGATGATAATAAAGCGACAGATGATAATAAAGCGATAGATGATAATAAAGCGATAGATGATAATAAAGCGATAGATGATAATAAAGCGATAGATGATAATAAAGCGAAAGATGATAATAAAGCGACAGATGATAATAAAGCGATAGATGATAATAAAGCGATAGATGATAATAAAGCGACAGATGATAATAAAGTGATAGATGATAATAAAGCGACAGATGATAATAAAGCGACAGATGATAATAAAGTGATAGATGATAATAAAGCGACAGATGATAATAAAGCGACAGATGATAATAAAGCGACAGATGATAATAAAGCGATAGATGATAATAAAGCGACAGATGATAATAAAGCGACAGATGATAATAAAGTGATAGATGATAATAAAGCGATAGATGATAATAAAGCGATAGATGATAATAAAGTGATAGATGATAATAAAGTGATAGATGATAATAAAGCGATAGATGATAATAAAGCGACAGATGATAATAAAGCGACAGATGATAATAAAGCGACAGATGATAATAAAGCGATAGATGATAATAAAGCGACAGATGATAATAAAGCGACAGATGATAATAAAGCGATAGATGATAATAAAGCGATAGATGATAATAAAGCGATAGATGATAATAAAGTGATAGATGATAATAAAGTGATAGATGATAATAAAGTGATAGATGATAATAAAGTGATAGATGATAATAAAGCGATAGATGATAATAAAGCGACAGATGATAATAAAGCGATAGATGATAATAAAGCGACAGATGATAATAAAGTGATAGATGATAATAAAGTGATAGATGATAATAAAGCGATAGATGATAATAAAGTGATAGATGATAATAAAGCGACAGATGATAATAAAGTGATAGATGATAATAAAGCGATAGATGATAATAAAGCGATGGATGATAATAAAGCGATAGATGATAATAAAGTGATAGATGATAATAAAGCGACAGATGATAATAAAGCGATAGATGATAATAAAGTGATAGATGATAATAAAGCGATAGATGATAATAAAGCGACAGATGATAATAAAGCGACAGATGATAATAAAGTGATAGATGATAATAAAGCGATAGATGATAATAAAGTGATAGATGATAATAAAGCGACAGATGATAATAAAGTGATAGATGATAATAAAGTGATAGATGATAATAAAGCGACAGATGATAATAAAGCGATAGATGATAATAAAGCGACAGATGATAATAAAGTGATAGATGATAATAAAGCGATAGATGATAATAAAGCGATAGATGATAATAAAGTGATAGATGATAATAAAGCGACAGATGATAATAAAGCGACGGATGATAATAAAGTGATAGATGATAATAAAGTGATAGATGATAATAAAGTGATAGATGATAATAAAGCGATAGATGATAATAAAGCGACAGATGATAATAAAGCGACGGATGATAATAAAGCGACGGATGATAATAAAGCGATAGATGATAATAAAGCGACAGATGATAATAAAGTGATAGATGATAATAAAGTGATAGATGATAATAAAGCGATAGATTTTGTTGATTATCACTAACGTCCTGGAAATCATTCCTTTAATGACAATAAAATGTTTTATTATTTCTTTGCTTGTAAAGAAGAAAGTTGTCTTTGTCCATGTTTGTTGTTGGTCGCAGACATAACCACCCCGAGGTCTCCAGAGGGATCCAGAGGGAGGGATCCAGAGGGATCCAGAGGGATCCAGAGGTCTCCAGAGGTCTCCAGAGGGATCCAGAGGGATCCAGAGGTCTCCAGAGGTCTCCAGAGGGATCCAGAGGGAGGGATCCAGAGGTCTTCAGAGGGATCCAGAGGGATCCAGAGGTCTCCAGAGGGATCCAGAGGTCTCCAGAGGTCTCCAGAGGGATCCAGAGGGATCCAGAGGTCTCCAGAGGGATCCAGAGGTCTCCAGAGGTCTCCAGAGGTCTCCAGAGGGATCCAGAGGGAGGGATCCAGAGGTCTCCAGAGGGATCCAGAGGTCTCCAGAGGGATCCAGAGGGATCCAGAGATCTCCAGAGGGATCCAGAGGGAGGGATCCAGAGGGATCCAGAGGGAGGGATCCAGAGGGATCCAGAGGTCTCCAGAGGGATCCAGAGGGATCCAGAGGTCTCCAGAGGGATCCAGAGGTCTCCAGAGGGATCCAGAGGGAGGATCCAGAGGTCTCCAGAGGGAGGGATCCAGAGGGATCCAGAGGTCTCCAGAGGTCTCCAGAGGTCTCCAGAGGGATCCAGAGGGAGGGATCCAGAGGTCTCCAGAGGGATCCAGAGGTCTCCAGAGGGATCCAGAGGGATCCAGAGATCTCCAGAGGGATCCAGAGGGAGGGATCCAGAGGGATCCAGAGGGAGGGATCCAGAGGGATCCAGAGGTCTCCAGAGGGATCCAGAGGTCTCCAGAGGGATCCAGAGGTCTCCAGAGGGATCCAGAGGGAGGATCCAGAGGTCTCCAGAGGGAGGGATCCAGAGGGATCCAGAGGGATCCAGAGGGAGGGATCCAGAGGGATCCAGAGGGAGGGATCCAGAGGTCTCCAGAGGGATCCAGAGGGATCCAGAGGGATCCAGAGGGATCCAGAGGTCTCCAGAGGGATCCAGAGGGATCCAGAGGGATCCAGAGTCATGAAGGATCAGGACTTGTTTGGATTTAAATCACAATAAGTTGCAGTTAAACACGGAATACATTTGTTTAGAGATTCTGTTCATTCTGTGACACATTTTACACACAAATGATTTCATGAAAAACTTTCAAATAAAAGTAGAAAACCATCCATGCAGATGTTGGGATGAATCTGAAGATTCATTCACGGCTTCTCTTGTTCCTCTGAGACTGAAAGACGCTTCATGACCTTCAGGTTCGTCACAACAAACGCCGCGAGCGACACTTTCTGTCAAATCAATGAAAACATCCACGAGTGCAACGAACACGTGAACGTTTGTGAAAACTTTCTTCTCACAAGCATGAGATCAAGTTCAACCAGGAACCAGTCGCAGGTTAGTGTTGTGTGTTCAACACAGTGTCGTGATACAAACACACAACACAGTGTTGTGTGTTCAACACAGTGTTGTGATACAAACACACAACACAGTGTTGTGTGTTCAACACAGTGTCGTGATACAAACACACAACACAGTGTTGTGTGTTCAACACAGTGTTGTGATACAAACACACAACACAGTGTTGTGATACAAACACACAACACAGTGTTGTGTGTTCAACACAGTGTCGTGATACAAACACACAACACAGTGTTGTGTGTTCAACACAGTGTCGTGATACAAACACACAACACAGTGTCGTGATACAAACACACAACACAGTGTCGTGATACAAACACACAACACAGTGTTGTGATACAAACACACAACACAGTGTCGTGATACAAACACACAACACAGTGTCGTGATACAAACACTCAACACAGTGTCGTGATACAAACACACAACACAGTGTCGTGATACAAACACACAACACAGTGTTGTGATACAAACACACAACACAGTGTTGTGATACAAACACACAACACAGTGTCGTGATACAAACACACAACACAGTGTTGTGATACAAACACACAACACAGTGTCGTGATACAAACACACAACACAGTGTTGTGATACAAACACACAACACAGTGTCGTGATACAAACACACAACACAGTGTCGTGATACAAACACACAACACAGTGTCGTGATACAAACACACAACACAGTGTCGTGATACAAACACACAACACAGTGTCGTGATACAAACACACAACACAGTGTCGTGATACAAACACACAACACAGTGTCGTGATACAAACACACAACACAGTGTCGTGATACAAACACACAACACAGTGTCGTGATACAAACACACAACACAGTGTCGTGATACAAACACACAACACAGTGTCGTGATACAAACACACAACACAGTGTCGTGATACAAACACACAACACAGTGTTGTGTGTTCAACACAGTGTCGTGATACAAACACACAACACAGTGTTGTGTGTTCAACACAGTGTCGTGATACAAACACACAACACAGTGTCGTGATACAAACACACAACACAGTGTCGTGATACAAACACACAACACAGTGTTGTGATACAAACACACAACACAGTGTCGTGATACAAACACACAACACAGTGTTGTGATACAAACACACAACACAGTGTCGTGATACAAACACACAACACAGTGTTGTGATACAAACACACAACACAGTGTCGTGATACAAACACACAACACAGTGTCGTGATACAAACACACAACACAGTGTTGTGATACAAACACACAACACAGTGTCGTGATACAAACACACAACACAGTGTCGTGATACAAACACACAACACAGTGTCGTGATACAAACACACAGTGTCGTGATACAAACACACAGTGTTGTGATACAAACACACAGTGTTGTGATACAAACACACAACACAGTGTCGTGATACAAACACACAGTGTTGTGATACAAACACACAGTGTTGTGATACAAACACACAACACAGTGTCGTGATACAAACACACAACACAGTGTCGTGATACAAACACACAACACAGTGTCGTGATACAAACACAGTGTTGTGATACAAACACACACCACAGTGTTGTGATACAAACACACAGTGTTGTGATACAAACACACAGTGTTGTGATACAAACACACAGTGTCGTGATACAAACACACAACGAAGGAAGAGCTTCAGAGACACAACTACGTAGCTGTCAATAAATACACAACTCAATGTTAAAGACACTGAAGTCAACACAGACACGACATCATCTGTTGTCACCTTCCAGGACCTGCAACTGAAGATCTTGAGCTCGTTTCATCAGATGTTCTCGACCAAAGACTGCAGGAGCAACAGTGACTTGAGAAGATGTACTCAAGTTTCCATTCAGAGGCGACTTGCTGGAAAAGAGTGGCGTCGTGGAGAGGATGAAGGCAGCAGTGGTCAGTGGCAGTGGGTAAGTTCTTTTGTTAAAAAGTCATTTTGTTAACGAGTGTCGCCGGAGCCAAGGCCAACACACGAGAGGAACCAGAATCAGATCCAACATGAGACACAGATCCATGTTTTGATTCCATGGCATGAGTGTCGTCACGACAACGAGCGCTTGTGTCGTCCAAGAGAACGAGACTCGTTATCGACGTTTATATCTCGTTGAACATGTCGCGTCTGTTGTGATTCAACTTCAGATTCTCAGGATCGTCTCTTCACAGCTTGACTTTCCTTCAATCAATGCTGGTAAATAAAACAAAGTGGTTTTCTTGACGAGATACACTTTTAATGAGACGTTTGTTTTCATGATTCACGCGCGAGTCGATATGAACTGATCTGGACTCCATTAATTCAACATGATTTCCCGAAGGAATCTTCCCTCGAGGTTCAAAAAATACAATGAATTATTTGAATATTCATAAATACCTTAAGAGCCCCACGATCATCACACTGTTGATTTAATATATTTATATAAAGTGTATATATATATATTCAGTATATATATATATATATATATATATATATATATTTTTTTTCTTTTTAATGTCTTTACTTTTTTTTATGTATATTTTTTTCTTTTTATACATATCTATCCATCTATCTTTTGATATATATATATATATATATGTATATACAGTGAGGCAAAAAAGTATTTATTCAGCCACCGATTGTTCAAGTTCTCCCTCTTAAAATGATGAGTCTGTAACTTTCATCACAGGTACAAAAGGTGAAAGAAAAAATCCAGGAATTCACATTGTAGGATTTTTAAAGAATTTATTTGTAAATGATGGTGGAACATAAGTATTTGGTCAATAACAAAAATTCAACTCAATACTTTGTAATATAACCTTTGTTGGCAATAACAGGTCAAACGATACTAGAGGTCTTTACCAGGTTTGCACACAGGAGCTGGTATTTTGGTTCATTCCTCCATGCAGATCTTCTCCAGAGCAGTGATGTTTTGTCGCCGAGCAACACGGACTTTCAACTCCCTCCACAGATTTTCTATGGGGTTGAGGTCTGGAGACTGGCTAGGCCACTCCAGGACTTTCAAATGCTTCTTACGGAGCCACTCCTTCGTTGCCCGGGCGATGTGTTTGGGATCATTGTCCTGCTGGAAGACCCACGTTTCATCTTCAAAGCTCTCACTGATGGAAGGAGGTTTTGGCTCAAAATGTCACGATACATTCATTCTTATCTTAACACGGATCAGTCGTCTTGTCCCCTTAGCAGGAAAACAGCCCCAAAGCATGATGTTTCCACCCCATGCTTCACAGTAGGTCTGGTGTTGTTGGGATGCAACTCAGTATTCTTCATCCTCCAAACACGACCAGTTGAGTTTATACCAAAAAGTTCTACTTTGGTTTCATCTGACCACATGACCTTCTCCCAATGCTCTGCTGTATCATCCATGTGTCCTCTGACTTCAGAGCTGGACATGCACTGGCACTCCTGTGTTGTTCTCGGTGTTGTCTTGATCTTTGAAGTATGTACTGTTTTGAGTATTGTTTTTGATTGTTAAAGCGCTTTGTGACCCTGGTCTCGAAAAGCGCTATATAAATAAATATTACTTACTTACTTACTTACTTACTTAAGCAGGAGGACACGTCTGCAGGATTTGATTCCCTGTCGTTGTAGTTACTGATGCTAACCTTCGTTACTTTGGTCCCAGCTCTCTGCAGGTCATTCACCAGGTCCCCCCGTGGGGTTCTGGGATTTTTGCTCACGGTTCTCATGATCACGGGATGAGATCTTGCGTGGAGCCCCAGATCGAGGGAGATGATCAGTGGTCTTGTATGTCTTCCATTTTCTGATAATTGCTCCCACAGTTGATTTTTCCACACAGAGCTGCTGGCCTGTTGTAGACTCACTCTTCCCAGTCTGGTCCAGGTCTACACTTCTTTTCCTGTCCTTCCACAGCTCTTTGGTCATAGTGGGGTTTGGAGTGTGACTGTTAGAGGCTGTGGACAGGTGTCTTTGATACAGGTAACCACTTCAAACAGGTGCCATTAATACAGGTAAGGAGTGGAGGACAGAAGAGCTTCTTAAAGAAGAAGTTACAGGTCTGTGAGAGCCAGAGATCTTCCTTGTTTGAAGTGACCAAGTACTTATTTTCCACCATAATTTACAAATAAATTCTTTAAAAATCCTACCATGTGGATTCCTGGATTTTTTTCACATTCTGTCTCACAGTTGAAGTGAACCTGTGATGAAAGTTACAGACTCTGTCATCATTTTAAGAACTTGAACAATCGGTGGCTGAATAAATACTTTTTTGCCTCACTGTATGTATATATATATATATATATATATATATATATATATATACTGTATATTCAGTATATATATATCGTTATATATATGTATTTATATATATAAATATATATATATATATATATACAAAATGTATATTTATATAATTTGCTCAGTGAAATGAAAGGTCACTTAGAAAAAGAGAAAAAAGCTCTAATTTAAATCATCCATAAATGCTTCATATGTTTCACATCAACGTCACAAACAGTAACATTTAAGATTCACTTTAGTTTTTCTACGTCACAGCCTGAGTTCAGCAGTTATTGATGTGGAGCCTTTAAGATTCAGTGTCGAACAGTTATTCATGGAAACATCAGGAGGAAAATAAACTGTTTTCTTCTCGCAGCTTCTCGTTTTACGCCAGAAATAAATCTGACGCTCGAGTCTGGTGCTGGTCCAGAGACTCCTCAGTGGTGCTGGTCCAGAGACTCCTCAGTGGTGCTGGTCCAGAGACTCCTCAGTGGTGCTGGTCCAGAGACTCCTCAGTGGTGATGGTCCAGAGACTCCACAGTGGTGCTGGTCCAGAGACTCCACAGTGGTGCTGGTCCAGAGACTCCACAGTGGTGATGGTCCAGAGACTCCACAGTGGTGCTGGTCCAGAGACTCCTCAGTGGTGATGGTCCAGAGACTCCACAGTGGTGCTGGTCCAGAGACTCCACAGTGGTGCTGGTCCAGAGACTCCTCAGTGGTGATGGTCCAGAGACTCCTCAGTGGTGCTGGTCCAGAGACTCCTCAGTGGTGATGGTCCAGAGACTCCACAGTGGTGCTGGTCCAGAGACTCCTCAGTGGTGATGGTCCAGAGACTCCACAGTGGTGCTGGTCCAGAGACTCCACAGTGGTGCTGGTCCAGAGACTCCACAGTGGTGCTGGTCCAGAGACTCCTCAGTGGTGCTGGTCCAGAGACTCCTCAGTGAAGCTGGTCCAGAGACTCCACAGTGGTGCTGGTCCAGAGACTCCACACTGGTGCTGGTCCAGAGACTCCACAGTGGTGCTGGTCCAGAGACTCCACAGTGGTGCTGGTCCAGAGACTCCTCAGTGGTGATGGTCCAGAGACTCCACAGTGGTGCTGGTCCAGAGACTCCTCAGTGAAGCTGGTCCAGAGACTCCACAGTGGTGCTGGTCCAGAGACTCCACAGTGGTGCTGGTCCAGAGACTCCACAGTGGTGCTGGTCCAGAGACTCCACAGTGAAGCTGGTCCAGAGACTCCACAGTGGTGCTGGTCCAGAGACTCCTCAGTGAAGCTGGTCCAGAGACTCCACAGTGGTGCTGGTCCAGAGACTCCTCAGTGAAGCTGGTCCAGAGACTCCACAGTGGTGCTGGTCCAGAGACTCCACAGTGAAGCTGGTCCAGAGACTCCACAGTGGTGCTGGTCCAGAGACTCCTCAGTGAAGCTGGTCCAGAGACTCCACAGTGGTGCTGGTCCAGAGACTCCACAGTGAAGCTGGTCCAGAGACTCCACAGTGGTGCTGGTCCAGAGACTCCACAGTGGTGCTGGTCCAGAGACTCCTCAGTGAATCTGGTCCAGAGACTCCTCAGTGGTGCTGGTCCAGAGACTCCTCAGTGGTGCTGGTCCAGAGACTCCTCAGTGAATCTGGTCCAGAGACTCCACAGTGAAGCTGGTCCAGAGACTCCACAGTGGTGCTGGTCCAGAGACTCCACAGTGGTGCTGGTCCAGAGACTCCTCAGTGAATCTGGTCCAGAGACTCCTCAGTGGTGCTGGTCCAGAGACTCCACAGTGGTGCTGGTCCAGAGACTCCACAGTGGTGCTGGTCCAGAGACTCCTCAGTGGTGATGGTCCAGAGACTCCACAGTGGTGCTGGTCCAGAGACTCCTCAGTGAAGCTGGTCCAGAGACTCCACAGTGGTGCTGGTCCAGAGACTCCACAGTGGTGCTGGTCCAGAGACTCCACAGTGGTGCTGGTCCAGAGACTCCACAGTGAAGCTGGTCCAGAGACTCCACAGTGGTGCTGGTCCAGAGACTCCACAGTGGTGCTGGTCCAGAGACTCCACAGTGAATCTGGTCCAGAGACTCCTCAGTGAATCTGGTCCAGAGACTCCTCAGTGAATCTGGTCCAGAGACTCCACAGTTCAAGGTCTCGTTGTTGAAGGAAACTCGCGCGTGTCGAGGTTTGTAGAAACTCCGCCTCATCCTCGGAGCTTCAGCGTAAACTGCGCGTCAACGTTCTCGAGCCTCATTCCTTCAGCTCGAGTCCGCGGATCCACATCAGCGCGAGTCTCAGTTCTTCAGTCCGCGGATCCTCATCCACTCGAATCTAAGTCCGCGGATCCTCATCCGCTCGAATCTAAGTCCGCGGATCCTCATCCTCTCGAATCTAAGTCCGCGGATCCTCATCCGCTCGAATCTAAGTCCGCGGATCCTCATCCTCTCGAATCTAAGTCCGCGGATCCTCATCCGCTCGAATCTAAGTCCGCGGATCCTCATCCTCTCGAATCTAAGTCCGCGGATCCTCATCCGCTCGAATCTAAGTCCGCGGATCCTCATCCTCTCGAATCTAAGTCCGCGGATCCTCATCCGCTCGAATCTAAGTCCGCGGATCCTCATCCTCTCGAATCTAAGTCCGCGGATCCTCATCCGCTCGAATCTAAGTCCGCGGATCCTCATCCTCTCGAATCTAAGTCCGCGGATCCTCATCAGCTCGAGTCTCATCCGCGGCTCCTCAACCTTCTATGCAGGATTTATCTTCAGGTCCAGACCCACCAGGACCAGGATCGTCTGGAGTTAATGTTGGATTTTCTTTCCTTCAGCGGATCCAGAGACACACTTATGGCGTGAAGGTAAATGTTCTTTAATGATCTCAAGGTTTAATGAAGCGACTTTGATGAGGAAACATTTGACCTTTTTATCTCCAGTCGAGATTTATTGTTGGATCGAACATCAGCTGGTGATCGATTGATCGATTGATCGTGATATGATCCGATGACGAGCAGATCGATGTTTGATCTGAAGCTTCACGTCATTCCATGAAAGACTCGTTGATGACGTTTGTTTCTGTTAAAACTGACCTGAGAAGTTTCAATGAAACACGTTATTATTAAAATAGAAACAAATCAACTCACGAATCAATTCTTCACTTTATTGTGACACTTTATTGTTGACACTTTATTGTGACACTTTATTGTTGACACTTTATTGTGACACTTTATTGTGACACTTTATTGTTGACACTTTATTGTGACACTTTATTGTTGACACTTTATTGTGACACTTTATTGTTGACACTTTATTGTGACACTTTATTGTTGACACTTTATTGTGACACTTTATTGTGACACTTTATTGTTGACACTTTATTGTGACACTTTATTGTTGACACTTTATTGTGACACTTTATTGTTGACACTTTATTGTTGACACTTTATTGTTGACACTTTATTGTGACACTTTATTGTTGACACTTTATTGTGACACTTTATTGTTGACACTTTATTGTTGACACTTTATTGTTGACACTTTATTGTGACACTTTATTGTTGACACTTTATTGTGACACTTTTTAACATCAAGTCTTTTTAATATCAAGTCTTTTTAACTTGAAGTCTTTTTAACTTGAAGTCTTTTTAACTTGAAGTCTTTTTAACATCAAGTCTTTTTAATATGAAGTCTTTTTAACTTTAAGTCTTTTTAACATCAAGTCTTTTTAATATCAAGTCTTTTTAATATCAAGTCTTTTTAACCTTAAGTCTTTTTAACTTTAAGTATTTTTAATATCAAGTATTTTTAACTTTAAGTCTTTTTAACTTTAAGTCTTTTTAACATCAAGTCTTTTTAACATCAAGTCTTTTTAACTTTAAGTCTTTTTAACTTTAAGTCTTTTTAATATCAAGTCTTTTTAACTTTAAGTCTTTTTAACTTTAAGTCTTTTTAACATCAAGTCTTTTTAATATCAAGTCTTTTTAACCTTAAGTCTTTTTAATATCAAGTCTTTTTAACTTTAAGTCTTTTTAACTTTAAGTCTTTTTAACATCAAGTCTTTTTAATATCAAGTCTTTTTAACTTTAAGTCTTTTTAACATCAAGTCTTTTTAATATCAAGTCTTTTTAACTTTAAGTCTTTTTAACTTTAAGTCTTTTTAATATCAAGTCTTTTTAACTTTAAGTCTTTTTAATATCAAGTCTTTTAACTTTAAGTCTTTTTAACTTTAAGTCTTTTTAATATCAAGTCTTTTTAACATCAAGTCTTTTAACTTTAAGTCTTTTTAACTTTAAGTCTTTTTAACATCAAGTCTTTTTAACTTTAAGTCTTTTTAATATCAAGTCTTTTTAACTTTAAGTCTTTTTAACATCAAGTCTTTTAACTTTAAGACTTTTTAACTTTAAGTCTTTTTAACATCAAGTCTTTTTAACTTTAAGTCTTTAAAATATCAAGTCTTTTAACTTTAAGTCTTTTTAACTTTAAGTCTTTTTAACTTTAAGTCTTTTTAACATCAAGTCTTTTTAATATCAAGTCTTTTAACTTTAAGACTTTTTAACTTTAAGTCTTTTTAACATCAAGTCTTTTTAATATCAAGTATTTTTAACTTTAAGTCTTTTTAACATCAAGTCTTTTAACTTTAAGTCTTTTTAACTTTAAGTCTTTTTAACATCAAGTCTTTTTAACTTTAAGTCTTTTTAACTTTAAGTCTTTTTAACTTTAAGTCTTTTTAACATCAAGTCTTTTTAACTTTAAGTCTTTTTAACATCAAGTCTTTTTAACTTTAAGTCTTTTTAACATCAAGTCTTTTTAACTTTAGGTCTTTAAAACTTTAAGTATTTTTAACATCAAGTCTTTTTAATATCAAGTCTTTTTAACTTTAAGTCTTTTTAACATCAAGTCTTTTTAACTTTAAGTCTTTTTAACTTTAAGTCTTTTTAACTTTAAGTCTTTTTAATATCAAGTCTTTTTAACTTTAAGTCTTTTTAATATCAAGTCTTTTTAACTTTAAGTCTTTTTAACATCAAGTCTTTTTAACTTTAAGTCTTTTTAACTTTAAGTCTTTTTAATATCAAGTCTTTTTAACTTTAAGTCTTTTTAACTTTAAGTCTTTTTAACATCAAGTCTTTTTAACTTTAAGTCTTTTTAACATCAAGTCTTTTAACTTTAAGTCTTTTTAACTTTAAGTCTTTTTAACATCAAGTCTTTTTAACTTTAAGTCTTTTTAACTTTAAGTCTTTTTGACTTTAAGTCTTTTTAACTTTAAGTCTTTTTAACTTTAAGTCTTTTTGACTTTAAGTCTTTTTAACTTTAAGTCTTTTTGACTTTAAGTCTTTTTAACTTTAAGTCTTTTTAACATCAAGTCTTTTTAACTTTAAGTCTTTTTAACTTTAAGTCTTTTAAACATCAAGTCTTTTAACTTTAAGTCTTTTTAACTTTAAGTCTTTTTAACTTTAAGTCTTTTTAACATCGATTTTCTTTGAGTTGAAAAGGATTGATGTTAAAAGGACTTAAAGTTAAAAAGACTTGATGTGTGTGTGTTCACAGTTGTGTTCACAGTTGTGTTCACTGTTGTGTTCACAGTTGTGTTCACTGTTGTGTTCACGGTTGTGTTCACAGTTGTGTTCACTGTTGTGTTCAAAGTTGTGTTCACGGTTGTGTTCACAGTTGTGTTCACAGTTGTGTTCACTGTTGTGTTCAAAGTTGTGTTCACGGTTGTGTTCACAGTTGTGTTCACAGTTGTGTTCACTGTTGTGTTCAAAGTTGTGTTCACAGTTGTGTTCACTGTTGTGTTCACAGTTGTGTTCACGGTTATGTTCACAGTTGTGTTCACTGTTGTGTTCAAAGTTGTGTTCACAGTTGTGTTCACAGTTGTGTTCACTGTTGTGTTCAAAGTTGTGTTCACAGTTGTGTTCACTGTTGTGTTCACAGTTGTGTTCACTGTTGTGTTCACGGTTGTGTTCACGGTTATGTTCACAGTTGTGTTCACTGTTGTGTTCATAGTTGTGTTCACAGTTGTGTTCACTGTTGTGTTCACAGTTGTGTTCACTGTTGTGTTCAAAGTTGTGTTCACAGTTGTGTACACGGTTATGTTCACAGTTGTGTTCACAGTTGTGTTCACGGTTGTGTTCACTGTTGTGTTCACTGTTGTGTTCAAAGTTGTGTTCACAGTTGTGTTCACAGTTGTGTTCACGGTTGTGTTCACTGTTGTGTTCACAGTAGTGTTCACTGTTGTGTTCACTGTTGTGTTCACTGTTGTGTTCAAAGTTGTGTTCACAGTTGTGTTCACAGTTGTGTTCACGGTTATGTTCACAGTTGTGTTCACAGTTGTGTTCACAGTTGTGTTCACAGTTGTGTTCACAGTTGTGTTCACGGTTGTGTTCACGGTTGTGTTCACGGTTGTGTGCTCGCTTGTGTTCACGGTTGTGTGCTCGCTTGTGTTCACGGTTGTGTGCTCGCTTGTGTTCACAGTTGTGTTCACAGTTGTGTTCACAGTTGTGTTCACGGTTGTGTTCACGGTTGTGTTCACGGTTGTGTTCACGGTTGTGTTCACGGTTGTGTGCTCGGTTGTGTGCTCGGTTGTGTTCACAGTTGTGTTCACGGTTGTGTGCTCGGTTGTGTTCACAGTTGTGTTCACGGTTGTGTTCACTGTTGTGTTCACGGTTGTGTGCTCGGTTGTGTGCTCGGTTGTGTTCACGGTTGTGTGCTTGGTTGTGTTCACAGCTGTGTTCACTGTTGTGTGCTCGGTTGTGTTCACAGTTGTGTTCACAGTTGTGTTCACGGTTGTGTTCACTGTTGTGTTCAAAGTTATGTTCACGGTTGTGTGCTCGGTTGTGTTCACAGTTGTGTGCTCGGTTGTGTTCACAGTTGTGTTCAGAGTTGTGTGCTCGGTTGTGTTCACAGTTGTGTTCACGGTTGTGTGCTCGGTTGTGTTCACAGTTGTGTTCAGAGTTGTGTGCTCGGTTGTGTTCACTGTTGTGTTCACGGTTGTGTGCTCGGTTGTGTTCACAGTTGTGTTCAGAGTTGTGTTCACGGTTGTGTGCTCGGTTGTGTGCTCGGTTGTGTTCACAGTTGTGTTCACGGTTGTGTGCTTGGTTGTGTTCACAGTTGTGTTCACGGTTGTGTGCTCGGTTGTGTTCACAGTTGTGTTCACGGTTGTGTGCTCGGTTGTGTTCACAGTTGTGTTCACGGTTGTGTTCACTGTTGTGTTCAAAGTTATGTTCACGGCTGTGTGCTCGGTTGTGTTCACATTTGTGTTCACGGTTGTGTGCTTGGTTGTGTTCACAGTTGTGTTCACGGTTGTGTGCTCGGTTGTGTTCACAGTTGTGTTCACGGTTGTGTGCTCGGTTGTGTTCACAGTTGTGTTCACGGTTGTGTTCACTGTTGTGTTCACGGTTTTGTTCACGGTTGTGTGCTCGGTTGTGTTCACAGTTGTGTTCACGGTTGTGTGCTTGGTTGTGTTCACAGTTGTGTTCACGGTTGTGTGCTCGGTTGTGTTCACTGTTGTGTTCTCGATTGTGTTCACAGTTGTGTACACTGTTGTGTTCTCGGTTGTGTTCACAGTTGTGTTCACGGTTGGGTTCACTGTTGTGTTCTCAATTGTGTTCACTGTTGTGTTCTCGGTTGTGTTCACTGTTGTGTTCAGTGTTGTGTTCTCGGTTGTGTTCACAGTTGTGTTCACTGTTGTGTTCAAAGTTGTGTTCACGGTTGTGTTCACTGTTGTGTTCTCGGTTGTGTTCACAGTTGTGTTCACGGTTTTATTCTTGGTTGTGTTCACTGTTTTATTCTTGGTTGTGTTCACTGTTTTATTCTCGGTTGTGTTCACAGTTGTGTTCACGGTTTTATTCTCGGTTGTGTTCACTGTTGTGTTAACGGTTGTGTTCTCGGTTGTGTTCACAGTTGTGTTCACGGTTTTATTCTCGGTTGTGTTCACTGTTGTGTTCACGGTTGTGTTCACAGTTGTGTTCACGGTTGTGTTCACAGTTGTGTTCACTGTTGTGTTCACTGTTGTGTTCACTGTTGTGTTCTCGGTTGTGTTCACAGTTGTGTTCACGGTTGTATTCTCGGTTGTGTTCACTGTTGTGTTCTCGGTTGTGTTCACTGTTGTGTTCACTGTTGTGTTCACTGTTGTGTTCACTGTTGTGTTCACTGTTGTGTTCTTGGTTGTGTTCACAGTTGTGTTCACGGTTTTATTCTCCGTTGTGTTCACTGTTGTGTTCACGGTTGTATTCTCGGTTGTGTTCACAGTTGTGTTCACTGTTGTGTTCTCGGTTGTGTTCACAGTTGTGTTCACGGTTGTATTCTCGGTTGTGTTCACTGTTGTGTTCACTGTTGTGTTCTCGGTTGTGTTCACAGTTGTGTTCACGGTTGTATTCTCGGTTGTGTTCACTGTTGTGTTCACGGTTGTGTTCTCGGTTGTGTTCTCGGTTGTGTTCTCGGTTGTGTTCTTGGTTGTGTTCACGGTTGGGTTCACTGTTGTGTTCTCGGTTGTGTTCACTGTTGTGTTCACTGTTGTGTTCTCGGTTGTGTTCACAGTTGTGTTCACGGTTGTGTTCTCGGTTGTGTTCACTGTTGTGTTCACGGTTGTATTCTCGGTTGTGTTCACAGTTGTGTTCACTGTTGTGTTCACTGTTGTGTTCACGGTTGTGTTCACGGTTGGGTTCACTGTTGTGTTCACGGTTGTGTTCACAGTTGTGTTCACTGTTGTGTTCACTGTTGTGTTTACTGTTGGGTTCACTGTTGTGTTCTCGGTTGTGTTCACAGTTGTGTTCACTGTTGGGTTTACTGTTGTGTTCTCGGTTGTGTTCACAGTTGTGTTCACTGTTGTGTTCACAGTTGTGTTCACAGTTGTGTTCACTGTTGTGTTCACTGTTGGGTTCACTGTTGTGTTCTCGGTTGTGTTCACAGTTATGTTCACGGTTGGGTTCACTGTTGTGTTCTCGGTTGTGTTCACAGTTGTGTTCACTGTTGTGTTCACAGTTGTGTTCACTGTTGTGTTCACTGTTGTGTTCACAGTTGTGTTCACGGTTGTGTTCACAGTTGTGTTCACGGTTGTGTTCACAGTTGTGTTCACTGTTGTGTTCACAGTTGTGTTCACGGTTGTGTTCACAGTTGTGTTCACTGTTGGGTTCACTGTTGTGTTCACAGTTGTGTTCACTGTTGTGTTCACAGTTGTGTTCACGGTTGTGTTCACAGTTGTGTTCACGGTTGTGTTCACAGTTGTGTTCACGGTTGTGTTCACAGTTGTGTTCACGGTTGTGTTCTCAGTTGTTTCCACAGTTGTGTTCACGGTTGTGTTCACGGTTGTGTTCACGGTTGTGTTTACAGTTGTGTTCACTGTTGTGTTTACTGGTGTGTTAACTGTTGTGTGTTCACTGTTGTGTTTACTGGTGTATTGACTGTTGTGTGTTTACTGTTGTGTTTACCGGTGTGTTGACTGTTGTGTTCACTGTTTTGTTTACCGGTGTGTTGACTGTTGTGTGTTGACTGTTGTGTTTACCGGTGTGTTGACTGTTGTGTTTACCGGTGTGTTGACTATCGTGTGTTCACTCTTGTGTTTACAGTTGTGTTCACTGTTGTGTTTACCGGTGTGTTGACTGTTGTGTGTTCACTGTTGTGTTTACCGGTGTGTTGACTGTTGTGTGTTCACTGTTGTGTTTACCGGTGTGTTGACTGTTGTGTGTTGACTGTTGTGTTTACCGGTGTGTTGGCTGTTGTGTGTTCACTGTTGTGTTTACCGGTGTGTTGACTGTTGTCTGTTCACTGTTGTGTTTACCGGTGTGTTCACTGTTGTGTGTTGACTGTTGTGTTTACCGGTGTGTTGACTGTTGTGTTTACCGGTGTGTTGACTATCGTGTGTTCACTCTTGTGTTTACAGTTGTGTTCACTGTTGTGTTTACCGGTGTGTTGACTGTTGTGTGTTCACTGTTGTGTTTACCGGTGTGTTGACTGTTGTGTGTTCACTGTTGTGTTTACCGGTGTGTTGACTGTTGTGTGTTGACTGTTGTGTTTACCGGTGTGTTGACTGTTGTGTGTTCACTGTTGTGTTTACCGGTGTGTTGACTGTTGTGTGTTCACTGTTGTGTTTACCGGTGTGTTGACTGTTGTGTGTTCACTGTTGTGTTTACCGGTGTGTTGACTTTTGTGTGTTCACTGTTGTGTTCACTGTTGTGTGTTCACTGTTGTGTTTACCGGTGTGTTCACTGTTGTGTCTACCGGTGTGTTGACTGTTGTGTGTTGACTGTTGTGTTTACCGGTGTGTTGACTGTTGTGTGTTCACTGTTGTGTTTACCGGTGTGTTGACTGTTGTGTGTTCACTGTTGTGTTTACCGGTGTGTTGACTTTTGTGTGTTCACTGTTGTGTTTACCGGTGTGTTGACTGTTGTGTGTTGACTGTTGTGTTTACCGGTGTGTTGACTGTTGTGTGTTCACTGTTGTGTTTACCGGTGTGTTGACTGTTGTGTGTTCACTGTTGTGTTTACCGGTGTGTTGACTTTTGTGTGTTCACTGTTGTGTTTACCGGTGTGTTGACTGTTGTGTGTTCACTGTTGTGTTTACCGGTGTGTTCACTGTTGTGTGTTGACTGTTTTGTTTACCGGTGTGTTCACTGTTGTGTTTACCTGTGTGTTGACTGTTGTGTGTTCACTGTTGTGTTTACCGGTGTGTTGACTGTTGTGTGTTCACTGTTGTGTTTACCGGTGTGTTGACTGTTGTGTTTACCGGTGTGTTGACTGTTGTGTGTTCACTGTGGTGTTTACCGGTGTGTTGACTGTTGTGTGTTCACTGTTGTGTTTACCGGTGTGTTGACTGTTGTGTGTTCACTGTTGTGTTTACCGGTGTGTTGACTGTTGTGTGTTGACTGTTGTGTTTACCGGTGTGTTGACTGTTGTGTGTTCACTGTTGTGTTTACCGGTGTGTTGACTTTTGTGTGTTCACTGTTGTGTTGACTGTTGTGTGTTCACTGTTGTGTTTACCGGTGTGTTGACTGTTGTGTGTTCACTGTTGTGCTTACCGGTGTGTTGACTGTTGTGTGTTGACTGTTGTGTTTACCGGTGTGTTGACTGTTGTGTGTTCACTGTTGTGCTTACCGGTGTGTTGACTGTTGTGTGTTGACTGTTGTGTTTACCGGTGTGTTGACTGTTGTGTGTTCACTGTTGTGTTTACCGGTGTGTGTAGAGTGAGCCATGAACAAGTCCATGTAACTTCAAACCAAGTCCTTTCTCTTCACTTCTTTACTTGTGTATATCTTCGGTGGTCCTTGAGCGCCCCTAGTGGCCCAGAAAAGAATCTTCTGAAGATAAATAACATTGATTCATAGATTCATAGATTCATAGATTCATAGATTCATAGATTCAAAGATTCATAGATTCATAGATTCATAGATTCCTGACAAGAGTGTTTTGTGTATTTATTTGACGATTCTGGCTTCAGTTTTGAGAAGATGCAACGATGCTGTGGTGAGACTTGAGAGGACATGTTCCTCCTGGACCTTCTTCTTCTCTCTGTGACGAACAAGCAGCATGTTGGTCTCAACACGTGTTCATCAGTTAGTGTTGATCAGATCATGTTAAGGTCTTGAATCATGAAGGTCTCTGAAGCTACATCTTCCTCCTGACGATCTTCATCACAAACATTTGATCTGAAAGCACAAGCATCTACAAATGTTGATCTTCAGTCTTGAACGTGTTTAAATGTGTCGAGAAAGTTTGGAAATTGTTTATATGCTTTTAAATTGTGTTTGTAAATATTTTAAAAATCAGATGTTTCTTGTTAGAGCAGAAATAAATATTTGACCTGAAGTTGCTTTAAAAGCACAAGTCACTCTGAGCATTGAGCATTAAACATTAAGCATTGAGCATTAAGCATTAAGCACTGAGCATTGAGCATTAAACATTGAGCATTGAGCATTAAGCACTGAGCATTGAGCATTAAACATTGAGCATTGAGCATTAAACATTGAGCATTGAGCATTGAGCATTGAGCATTAAGCATTGAGCATTAAGCATTGAGCATTGAGCATTGAGCATTGAGCATTAAGCATTGAGCATTGAGCATTGAGCATTGAGCATTAAACATTGAGCATTGAGCATTGAGCATTGAGCATTGAGCATTGAGCATTGAGCATTGAGCATTAAGCATTGAGCATTGAGCATTGAGCATTGAGCATTGAGCATTGAGCATTAAGCACTGAGCATTGAGCATTGAGCATTAAACATTGAGCATTGAGCATTGAGCATTAAGCATTGAGCATTGAGCATTGAGCATTGAGCATTAAGCACTGAGCATTGAGCATTAAACATTGAGCATTGAGCATTGAGCATTGAGCATTAAGCATTGAGCATTAAACATTGAGCATTGAGCATTAAGCATTGAGCATTAAGCATTGAGCATTGAGCATTGAGCATTAAACATTGAGCATTGAGCATTAAGCACTGAGCATTGAGCATTAAACATTAAACATTAAGCATTGAGCATTAAGCATTGAGCATTGAGCATTAAGCATTGAGCATTAAGCATTGAGCATTGAGCATTGAGCATTAAACATTGAGCATTGAGCATTAAGCACTGAGCATTGAGCATTAAACATTGAGCATTGAGCATTAAACATTGAGCATTGAGCATTGAGCATTAAGCATTGAGCATTGAGCATTGAGCATTGAGCATTAAGCATTGAGCATTGAGCATTGAGCATTGAGCATTAAACATTGAGCATTGAGCATTGAGCATTGAGCATTGAGCATTGAGCATTGAGCATTAAGCATTGAGCATTGAGCATTGAGCATTGAGCATTGAGCATTGAGCATTAAGCACTGAGCATTGAGCATTGAGCATTAAACATTGAGCATTGAGCATTGAGCATTAAGCATTGAGCATTGAGCATTGAGCATTAAGCACTGAGCATTGAGCATTAAACATTGAGCATTGAGCATTGAGCATTGAGCATTAAGCACTGAGCATTGAGCATTAAACATTGAGCATTGAGCATTGAGCATTAAGCATTGAGCATTAAACATTGAGCATTGAGCATTAAACATTGAGCATTGAGCATTAAACATTGAGCATTGAGCATTGAGCATTAAGCATTGAGCATTGAGCATTGAGCATTGAGCATTGAGCATTGAGCATTGAGCATTAAGCATTGAGCATTAAACATTGAGCATTGAGCATTAAACATTGAGCATTGAGCATTAAACATTGAGCATTGAGCATTGAGCATTAAGCATTGAGCATTGAGCATTGAGCATTGAGCATTAAACATTGAGCATTGAGCATTGAGCATTAAGCATTGAGCATTGAGCATTGAGCATTGAGCATTGAGCATTGAGCATTAAGCATTGAGCATTGAGCATTGAGCATTAAGCACTGAGCATTGAGCATTAAACATTGAGCATTGAGCATTGAGCATTAAGCATTGAGCATTGAGCATTGAGCATTGAGCATTAAACATTGAGCATTGAGCATTAAGCACTGAGCATTGAGCATTAAACATTGAGCATTGAGCATTAAACATTGAGCATTGAGCATTGAGCATTAAGCATTGAGCATTGAGCATTGAGCATTAAACATTGAGCATTGAGCATTGAGCATTGAGCATTGAGCATTGAGCATTGAGCATTGAGCATTGAGCATTAAGCATTGAGCATTGAGCATTGAGCATTGAGCATTGAGCATTGAGCATTGAGCATTGAGCATTAAGCATTGAGCAATGAGCATTGAGCATTAAGCATTGAGCATTGAGCATTGAGCATTGAGCATTAAGCATTGAGCATTGAGCATTGAGCATTGAGCATTAAGCACTGAGCATTGAGCATTAAGCATTGAGCATTAAACATTGAGCATTGAGCATTAAACATTGAGCATTGAGCATTAAACATTGAGCATTGAGCATTGAGCATTAAGCATTGAGCATTGAGCATTGAGCATTGAGCATTGAGCATTGAGCATTGAGCATTAAACATTGAGCATTGAGCATTGAGCATTGAGCATTGAGCATTGAGCATTGAGCATTGAGCATTGAGAATTGAGCATTAAGCATTGAGCATTGAGCATTGAGCATTGAGCATTAAGCATTGAGCATTGAGCATTAAACATTGAGCATTGAGCATTGAGCATTAAGCATTGAGCATGGAGCATTGAGCATTGAGCATTAAGCATTGAGCATTGAGCATTGAGCATTGAGCATTGAGCATTGAGCATTGAGCATTGAGCATTGAGCATTAAGCATTGAGCATTGAGCATTGAGCATTGAGCATTACGCATTGAGCATTAAACATTGAGCATTGAGCATTGAGCATTACGCATTGAGCATTAAACATTGAGCATTGAGCATTGAGCATTGAGCATTGAGCATTAAGCATTGAGCATTGAGCATTGAGCATTGAGCATTAAACATTGAGCATTGAGCATTGAGCATTACGCATTGAGCATTAAACATTGAGCATTGAGCATTGAGCATTGAGCATTAAGCATTGAGCATTAAACATTGAGCATTGAGCATTAAACATTGAGCATTGAGCATTAAACATTGAGCATTGAGCATTGAGCATTAAGCATTGAGCATTAAACATTGAGCATTGAGCATTGAGCATTAAGCATTGAGCATTAAACATTGAGCATTGAGCATTGAGCATTGAGCATTAAGCATTGAGCATTAAACATTGAGCATTGAGCATTAAACATTGAGCATTGAGCATTAAACATTGAGCATTGAGCATTGAGCATTAAGCATTGAGCATTGAGCATTGAGCATTGAGCATTAAGCATTGAGCATTGAGCATTGAGCATTGAGCATTAAACATTGAGCATTGAGCATTGAGCATTAAGCATTGAGCATTGAGCATTGAGCATTGAGCATTGAGCATTAAACATTGAGCATTGAGCATTAAGCACTGAGCATTAAGCATTAAGCATTGAGCATTGAGCATTGAGCATTGAGCATTAAACATTGAGCATTGAGCATTGAGCATTGAGCATTAAGCATTGAGCATTGAGCATTGAGCATTGAGCATTGAGCATTGAGCATTAAGCATTGAGCATTGAGCATTGAGCATTGAGCATTGAGCATTAAACATTGAGCATTGAGGATTAAGCATTGAGCATTGAGCATTGAGCATTGAGCATTGAGCATTAAACATTGAGCATTAAGCATTGAGCATTAAGCATTAAGCATTGAGCATTGAGCATTGAGCATTGAGCATTAAGCATTGAGCATTGAGCATTGAGCATTGAGCATTGAGCATTAAGCATTGAGCATTGAGCATTGAGCATTGAGCATTGAGCATTGAGCATTGAGCATTAAGCATTGAGCATTGAGCATTGAGCATTGAGCATTAAACATTGAGCATTGAGCATTGAGCATTGAGCATTGAGCATTGAGCATTGAGCATTGAGCATTGAGCATTGAGCATTAAACATTGAGCATTGAGCATTGAGCATTAAGCATTGAGCATTGAGCATTGAGCATTGAGCATTGAGCATTGAGCATTAAACATTGAGCATTGAGCATTAAGCATTGAGCATTGAGCATTGAGCATTGAGCTTTGAGCATTGAGCATTAAACATTGAGCATTGAGCATTGAGCATTAAGCATTGAGCATTGAGCATTAAGCACTGAGCATTGAGCATTGAGCATTGAGCATTGAGCATTGAGCATTGAGCATTAAACATTGAGCATTGAGCATTGAGCATTGAGTATTAAGCATTGAGTATTAAGCATTGAGCATTGAGCATTGAGCATTGAGCATTAAGCATTGAGCATTGAGCATTGAGCATTGAGCATTAAACATTGAGCATTGAGCATTGAGCATTAAGCATTGAGCATTGAGCATTGAGCATTGAGCATTGAGCATTAAGCATTGAGCATTGAGCATTGAGCATTGAGCATTGAGCATTGAGCATTGAGCATTGCGCATTGAGCATTGAGCATTGAGCATTGAGCATTGAGCATTGAGCATTGAACATTGAGCATTGAGCATTGAGCATTGAGCATTGAGCATTGAGCATTGAGCATTGAGCATTGAGCATTGAGCATTAAGCATTGAGCATTGAGCATTGAGCATTGAGCATTGAGCATTGAGCATTGAGCATTAAACATTGCATTGAGCATTGAGCATTGAGCATTGAGCATTGAGCATTAAGCATTGAGCATTAAGCATTAAGCATTGAGCATTGAGCATTGAGCATTGAGCATTAAGCATTGAGCATTGAGCATTAAGCATTGAGCATTGAGCATTGAGCATTGAGCATTGAGCATTGAGCATTGAGCATTAAGCATTGAGCATTGAGCATTGAGCATTGAGCATTGAGCATTGAGCATTGAGCATTGAGCATTGAGCATTGAGCATTGAGCATTAAACATTGAGCATTGAGCATTAAGCATTGAGCATTGAGCATTGAGCATTGAGCATTAAGCATTGAGCATTGAGCATTGAGCATTGAGCATTGAGCATTAAGCATTGAGCATTAAGCATTAAGCATTGAGCATTAAGCATTGAGCATTGAGCATTGAGCATTGAGCATTGAGCATTAAGCATTGAGCATTGAGCATTGAGCATTGAGCATTGAGCATTAAACATTGAGCATTGAGCATTGAGCATTGAGCATTGAGCATTGAGCATTAAGCATTAAGCATTGAGCATTGAGCATTGAGCATTGAGCATTAAGCATTGAGCATTGAGCATTGAGCATTGAGCATTGAGCATTGAGCATTGAGCATTGAGCATTAAACATTGAGCATTGAGCATTAAACATTGAGCATTGAGCATTAAGCATTAAGCATTGAGCATTGAGCATTGAGCATTGAGCATTGAGCATTGAGCATTGAGCATTAAGCATTGAGCATTGAGCATTGAGCATTGAGCATTGAGCATTAAACATTAAACATTGAGCATTAAGCATTAAGCATTGAGCATTGAGCATTAAGCATTGAGCATTGAGCATTGAGCATTGAGCTCTGAGCATTGAGCATTAAACATTGAGCATTGAGCATTGAGCATTGAGCATTGAGCATTGAGCATTGAGCATTAAGCATTGAGCATTAAACATTGAGCTCTGAGCATTGAGCATTGAGCATTAAGCATTGAGCATTGAGCATTGAGCATTGAGCATTGAGCATTAAGCATTGAGCATTGAGTATTGAGCATTGAGCATTGAGCATTGAGCATTGAGCATTAAACATTGAGCATTGAGCATTAAACATTGAGCATTGAGTATTGAGCATTGAGCATTGAGCATTGAACATTAAACATTGAGCATTGAGCATTGAGCTCTGAGCATTGAGCAGTAAGCATTGAGCTTTGAGCATTGAGCATTAAACATTGAGCATTGAGCATTGAGCTCTGAGCATTGAGCATTAAGCATTGAGCATTGAGCATTGAGCATTAAACATTGAGCATTGAGCATTGAGCATTTAGCATTAAACATTGAGCATTGAGCATTAAACATTGAGCATTGAGCATTGAGCATTGAGCATTGAGCATTGAGCATTGAGCATTAAACATTGAGGATTGAGCATTGAGCATTGAGCATTGAGCATTTAGCATTAAGCATTGAGCATTGAGCATTGAGCATTGAGCATTAAACATTGAGCATTAAACATTGAGCATTGAGCATTAAGCATTGAGCATTGAGCATTAAGCATTGAGCATTAAACATTGAGCATTGAGCATTAAGCATTGAGCATTGAGCATTGAGCATTAAACATTGAGCATTGAGCATTGAGCATTAAACATTGAGCATTGAGCATTAAGCATTGAGCATTGAGCATTGAGCATTAAACATTGAGCATTGAGCATTAAGCATTGAGCATTGAGCATTGAGCATTGAGCATTAAGCATTGAGCATTAAACATTGAGCATTGAGCATTGAGCATTAAATATTAAGCATTGAGCATTGAGCATTAAGCATTGAACATTGAACATTGAGCATTAAACATTAAACATTGAGCATTGAGCATTGAGCATTGAGCATTAAGCATTGAGCATTGAGCATTGAGCATTAAACATTAAACATTGAGCATTAAGCATTGAGCATTGAGCATTGAGCATTGAGCATTGAGCATTGAGCATTGAGCATTAAACATTGAGCATTGAGCATTGAGCATTAAGCATTGAGCATTGAGCATTGAGCATTGAGCATTAAACAATAAGCATTGAGCATTGAGCATTGAGCATTAAGCATTGAGCATTGAGCATTGAGCATTGAGCATTGAGCATTGAGCATTAAGCATTGAGCATTGAGCATTAAACATTGAGCATTGAGCATTGAGCATTAAACATTGAGCATTGAGCATTGAGCATTGAGCATTGAGCATTTAGCATTAAACATTGAGCATTGAGCATTGAGCATTAAGCATTGAGCATTGAGCATTGAGCATTGAGCATTGAGCATTGAGCATTAAACATTGAGCATTGAGCATTGAGCATTTAGCATTAAACATTAAGCATTGAGCATTAAACATTGAGCATTAAACATTGAGCATTGAGCATTAAACATTGAGCATTAAGCATTGAGCATTGAGCATTAAACATTAAACATTGAGCATTGAGCATTGAGCATTGAGCATTGAGCATTGAGCATTAAACATTAAACATTGAGCATTGAGCATTAAACATTAAACATTGAGCATTGAGCATTAAGCATTGAGCATTGACCATTGAGCATTGAGCATTGAGCATTAAACATTGAGCATTAAACATTGAGCATTGAGCATTAAACATTAAACATTGAGCATTAAGCATTAAGCATTGAGCATTGAGCATTAAACATTGAGCATTGAGCATTAAACATTGAGCATTGAGCATTGAGCATTAAACATTGAGCATTGAGCATTAAACATTGAGCATTGAACATTGAGCATTAAACATTGAGCATTGAGCATTAAACATTGAGCATTGAGCATTAAACATTAAACATTGAGCATTAAGCATTAAGCATTGAGCATTGAGCATTAAACATTGAGCATTGAGCATTAAACATTGAGCATTGAGCATTGAGCATTGAGCATTGAGCATTGAGCATTGAGCATTAAACATTAAACATTGAGCATTGAGCATTGAGCATTTAGCATTAAGCATTGAGCATTGAGCATTGAGCATTGAGCATTGAGCATTGAGCATTAAACATTAAACATTGAGCATTGAGCATTAAACATTAAACATTGAGCATTGAGCATTAAGCATTGAGCATTGACCATTGAGCATTGAGCATTGAGCATTAAACATTGAGCATTGAGCATTGAGCATTGAGCATTAAGCATTGAGCATTGAGCATTGAGCATTGAGCATTGAGCATTAAGCATTGAGCATTGAGCATTAAGCATTGAGCATTAAACATTGAGCATTAAGCATTGAGCATTGAGCATTAAACATTGAGCATTAAACATTGAGCATTGAGCATTAAGCATTGAGCATTAAACATTGAGCATTGAGCATTGAGCATTGAGCATTGAGCATTGAGCATTAAACATTAAACATTGAGCATTGAGCATTAAACATTAAACATTGAGCATTGAGCATTAAGCATTGAGCATTGAGCATTGAGCATTAAACATTAAACATTGAGCATTAAGCATTAAGCATTGAGCATTGAGCATTAAACATTGAGCATTGAGCATTAAACATTGAGCATTGAGCATTGAGCATTGAGCATTGAGCATTAAACATTAAACATTGAGCATTGAGCATTGAGCATTTAGCATTAAGCATTGACCATTGAGCATTGAGCATTGAGCATTAAACATTGAGCATTGAGCATTGAGCATTAAGCATTGAGCATTGAGCATTGAGCATTGAGCATTGAGCATTGAGCATTAAGCATTGAGCATTGATCATTGAGCATTGAGCATTAAGCATTGAGCATTAAACATTGAGCATTAAGCATTGAGCATTGAGCATTGAGCATTGAGCATTGAGCATTAAACATTAAACATTGAGCATTGAGCATTAAACATTAAACATTGAGCATTGAGCATTAAGCATTGAGCATTGAGCATTGAGCATTAAGCATTGAGCATTGAGCATTGAGCATTGAGCATTGAGCATTGAGCATTGAGCATTAAACATTAAGCATTGAGCATTGAGCATTGAGCATTAAGCATTGAGCATTAAACATTGAGCATTACGCATTGAGCATTAAACATTGAGCATTGAGCATTGAGCATTAAGCATTGAGCATTGAGCATTGAGCATTGAGCATTAAACATTAAGCATTGAGCATTAAGCATTGAGCATTAAACATTGAGCATTAAGCATTAAGCATTGAGCATTGAGCATTGAGCATTAAGCATTAAACATTGAGCATTGAGCATTAAACATTAAGCATTGAGCATTGAGCATTGAGCATTGAGCATTGAGCATTAAACATTAAACATTGAGCATTGAGCATTGAGCATTGAGCATTGAGCATTGAGCATTAAACATTAAACATTGAGCATTGAGCATTGAGCATTGAGCATTAAGCATTGAGCATTGAGCATTGAGCATTGAGCATTGAGCATTGAGCATTAAACATTAAACATTGAGCATTGAGCATTAAACATTAAACATTGAGCATTAAGCATTGAGCATTGAGCATTGAGCATTGAGCATTGAGCATTGAGCATTGAGCATTGAGCATTGAGCATTGAGCATTAAGCATTGAGCATTGATCATTGAGCATTGAGCATTACGCATTGAGCATTAAACATTGAGCATTAAGCATTGAGCATTGAGCATTGAGCATTGAGCATTGAGCATTGAGCATTGAGCATTGAGCATTGAACATTAAACATTAAGCATTGAGCATTGAGCATTGAGCATTAAGCATTGAGCATTGAGCATTGAGCATTAAACATTGAGCATTGAGCATTGAGCATTAAGCATTGAGCATTGAGCATTGAGCATTAAACATTGAGCATTGAGCATTAAACATTGAGCATTGAGCATTGAGCATTAAGCATTAAGCATTGAGCATTGAGCATTAAGCATTGAGCATTGAGCATTGAGCATTGAGCATTGAGCATTAAGCATTGAGCATTGAGCATTGAGCATTAAACATTAAACATTGAGCATTAAGCATTAAGCATTGAGCATTGAGCATTAAGCATTGAGCATTGAGCATTGAGCATTGAGCTCTGAGCATTGAGCATTAAACATTGAGCATTGAGCATTGAGCATTGAGCATTGAGCATTGAGCATTGAGCATTAAGCATTGAGCATTAAACATTGAGCTCTGAGCATTGAGCATTGAGCATTAAGCATTGAGCATTGAGCATTGAGCATTGAGCATTGAGCTCTGAGCATTGAGCATTAAGCATTGAGCATTGAGTATTGAGCATTGAGCATTGAGCATTGAGCATTGAGCATTAAACATTGAGCATTGAGCATTAAAAATTGAGCATTGAGCATTGAGCATTGAGCATTGAACATTAAACATTGAGCATTGAGCATTGAGCTCTGAGCATTGAGCAGTAAGCATTGAGCTTTGAGCATTGAGCATTAAACATTGAGCATTGAGCATTGAGCTCTGAGCATTGAGCATTAAGCATTGAGCATTGAGCATTGAGCATTGAGCATTAAACATTGAGCATTGAGCATTGAGCATTTAGCATTAAACATTGAGCATTGAGCATTAAACATTGAGCATTGAGCATTGAGCATTGAGCATTGAGCATTGAGCATTGAGCATTAAACATTGAGGATTGAGCATTGAGCATTGAGCATTGAGCATTTAGCATTAAGCATTGAGCATTGAGCATTGAGCATTGAGCATTAAACATTGAGCATTAAACATTGAGCATTGAGCATTAAGCATTGAGCATTGAGCATTAAGCATTGAGCATTAAACATTGAGCATTGAGCATTAAGCATTGAGCATTGAGCATTGAGCATTAAACATTGAGCATTGAGCATTGAGCATTAAACATTGAGCATTGAGCATTAAGCATTGAGCATTGAGCATTGAGCATTGAGCATTAAGCATTGAGCATTAAACATTGAGCATTGAGCATTGAGCATTAAATATTAAGCATTGAGCATTGAGCATTAAGCATTGAACATTGAACATTGAGCATTAAACATTAAACATTGAGCATTGAGCATTGAGCATTGAGCATTAAGCATTGAGCATTGAGCATTGAGCATTAAACATTAAACATTGAGCATTAAGCATTGAGCATTGAGCATTGAGCATTGAGCATTGAGCATTGAGCATTGAGCATTAAACATTGAGCATTGAGCATTGAGCATTAAGCATTGAGCATTGAGCATTGAGCATTGAGCATTAAACAATAAGCATTGAGCATTGAGCATTGAGCATTAAGCATTGAGCATTGAGCATTGAGCATTGAGCATTGAGCATTAAGCATTGAGCATTGAGCATTAAACATTGAGCATTGAGCATTGAGCATTAAACATTGAGCATTGAGCATTGAGCATTGAGCATTGAGCATTTAGCATTAAACATTGAGCATTGAGCATTGAGCATTAAGCATTGAGCATTGAGCATTGAGCATTGAGCATTGAGCATTGAGCATTAAACATTGAGCATTGAGCATTGAGCATTTAGCATTAAACATTAAGCATTGAGCATTAAACATTGAGCATTAAACATTGAGCATTGAGCATTAAACATTGAGCATTAAGCATTGAGCATTGAGCATTAAACATTAAACATTGAGCATTGAGCATTGAGCATTGAGCATTGAGCATTGAGCATTAAACATTAAACATTGAGCATTGAGCATTAAACATTAAACATTGAGCATTGAGCATTAAGCATTGAGCATTGAGCATTAAACATTGAGCATTGAGCATTAAACATTAAACATTGAGCATTGACCATTGAGCATTGAGCATTGAGCATTAAACATTGAGCATTAAACATTGAGCATTGAGCATTAAACATTAAACATTGAGCATTAAGCATTAAGCATTGAGCATTGAGCATTAAACATTGAGCATTGAGCATTAAACATTGAGCATTAAACATTGAGCATTGAGCATTAAACATTAAACATTGAGCATTAAGCATTAAGCATTGAGCATTGAGCATTAAACATTGAGCATTGAGCATTAAACATTGAGCATTGAGCATTGAGCATTAAACATTGAGCATTGAGCATTAAACATTGAGCATTGAACATTGAGCATTAAACATTGAGCATTGAGCATTAAACATTGAGCATTGAGCATTAAACATTAAACATTGAGCATTAAGCATTAAGCATTGAGCATTGAGCATTAAACATTGAGCATTGAGCATTAAACATTGAGCATTGAGCATTGAGCATTGAGCATTGAGCATTGAGCATTGAGCATTAAACATTAAACATTGAGCATTGAGCATTGAGCATTTAGCATTAAGCATTGAGCATTGAGCATTGAGCATTGAGCATTGAGCATTGAGCATTAAACATTAAACATTGAGCATTGAGCATTAAACAATAAACATTGAGCATTGAGCATTAAGCATTGAGCATTGACCATTGAGCATTGAGCATTGAGCATTAAACATTGAGCATTGAGCATTGAGCATTGAGCATTAAGCATTGAGCATTGAGCATTGAGCATTGAGCATTGAGCATTAAGCATTGAGCATTGAGCATTAAGCATTGAGCATTAAACATTGAGCATTAAGCATTGAGCATTGAGCATTAAACATTGAGCATTAAACATTGAGCATTGAGCATTAAGCATTGAGCATTAAACATTGAGCATTAAGCATTGAGCATTGAGCATTGAGCATTGAGCATTAAACATTAAACATTGAGCATTGAGCATTAAACATTAAACATTGAGCATTGAGCATTAAGCATTGAGCATTGAGCATTGAGCATTAAACATTAAACATTGAGCATTAAGCATTAAGCATTGAGCATTGAGCATTAAACATTGAGCATTGAGCATTAAACATTGAGCATTGAGCATTGAGCATTGAGCATTGAGCATTGAGCATTGAGCATTGAGCATTGAGCATTAAACATTAAACATTGAGCATTGAGCATTGAGCATTTAGCATTAAGCATTGACCATTGAGCATTGAGCATTGAGCATTAAACATTGAGCATTGAGCATTGAGCATTGAGCATTAAGCATTGAGCATTGAGCATTGAGCATTGAGCATTGAGCATTAAGCATTGAGCATTGATCATTGAGCATTGAGCATTAAGCATTGAGCATTAAACATTGAGCATTAAGCATTGAGCATTGAGCATTGAGCATTGAGCATTGAGCATTAAACATTAAACATTGAGCATTGAGCATTAAACATTAAACATTGAGCATTGAGCATTAAGCATTGAGCATTGAGCATTGAGCATTAAGCATTGAGCATTGAGCATTGAGCATTGAGCATTGAGCATTAAACATTAAGCATTGAGCATTGAGCATTGAGCATTAAGCATTGAGCATTAAACATTGAGCATTACGCATTGAGCATTAAACATTGAGCATTGAGCATTGAGCATTAAGCATTGAGCATTGAGCATTGAGCATTGAGCATTGAGCATTAAACATTAAGCATTGAGCATTGAGCATTGAGCATTAAGCATTGAGCATTAAACATTGAGCATTAAGCATTGAGCATTGAGCATTGAGCATTGAGCATTGAGCATTGAGCATTAAGCATTGAGCATTAAACATTGAGCATTAAGCATTAAGCATTGAGCATTGAGCATTGAGCATTGAGCATTGAGCATTAAGCATTAAGCATTGAGCATTAAACATTGAGCATTAAGCATTAAGCATTAAACATTGAGCATTGAGCATTAAACATTAAGCATTGAGCATTGAGCATTGAGCATTGAGCATTGAGCATTGAGCATTGAGCATTGAGAATAGAGCATTAAACATTGAGCATTGAGCATTGAGCATTGAGCATTGAGCATTGAGCATTGAGCATTGAGCATTAAACATTAAACATTGAGCATTGAGCATTGAGCATTTAGCATTAAGCATTGAGCATTGAGCATTGAGCATTGAGCATTGAGCATTGAGCATTGAGCATTAAACATTAAACATTGAGCATTGAGCATTAAACATTAAACATTGAGCATTAAGCATTGAGCATTGAGCATTGAGCATTGAGCATTAAGCATTGAGCATTGAGCATTGAGCATTGAGCATTGAGCATTGAGCATTGAGCATTGAGCATTGAGCATTGAGCATTGAACATTAAACATTAAGCATTGAGCATTGAGCATTGAGCATTAAGCATTGAGCATTAAACATTGAGCATTAAGCATTGAGCATTGAGCATTGAGCATTGAGCATTGAGCATTGATCATTGAGCATTGAGCATTACGCATTGAGCATTAAACATTGAGCATTAAGCATTGAGCATTGAGCATTGAGCATTGAGCATTGAGCATTGAGCATTGAGCATTGAGCATTGAGCATTGAGCATTGAACATTAAACATTAAGCATTGAGCATTGAGCATTGAGCATTAAGCATTGAGCATTGAGCATTGAGCATTAAACATTGAGCATTGAGCATTGAGCATTAAGCATTGAGCATTGAGCATTGAGCATTAAACATTGAGCATTGAGCATTGAGCATTAAGCATTGAGCATTGAGCATTGAGCATTGAGCATTAAACATTGAGCATTGAGCATTAGGCATTAAGCATTGAGCATTGAGCATTGACCATTAAGCATTGAGCATTGAGCATTAAACATTGAGCATTAGGCATTAAGCATTGAGCATTAAGCATTGAGCATTGAGCATTAAACATTGAGCATTGAGCATTAAGCATTGAGCATTAAACATTGAGCATTAGGCATTAAGCATTGAGCATTGAGCATTGAGCATTGAGCATTGAGCATTAAACATTGAGCATTGAGCATTAAACATTGAGCATTGAGCATTAAACATTGAGCATTGAGCATTGAGCATTGAGCATTGAGCATTGAGCATTGAGCATTGAGCATTAAGCATTGAGCATTGAGCATTAAGCATTGAGCATTGAGCATTGAGCATTGAGCATTAAACATTGAGCATTGAGCATTGAGCATTTATCATTAAGCATTGAGCATTAAACATTGAGCATTAAGCATTAAGCATTGAGCATTGAGCATTAAACATTGAGCATTAAACATTGAGCATTGAGCATTAAACATTGAGCATTGAGCATTGAGCATTGAGCATTAAGCATTGAGCATTGAGCATTAACCATTGAGCATTAAACATTGATCATTGAGCATTAAACATTGAGCATTGAGCATTAACCATTGAGCATTAAACATTAAGCATTGAGCATTAAACATTGAGCATTAAACATTGAGCATTGAGCATTAAACATTGAGCATTGAGCATTGAGCATTGAGCATTAAACATTGAGCATTAAGCATTGAGCATTAAACATTGATCATTGAGCATTAAGCATTAAGCATTAAACATTGAGCATTGAGCATTAAGCATTAAGCATTGAGCATTGAGCATTAAGCATTGGGCATTAAACATTGAGCATTGAGCATTGAGCATTAAGCATTGAGCATTAAGCATTGAGCATTAAACATTGAGCATTGAGCATTAAGCATTAAGCATTGAGCATTGAGCATTAAGCATTGAGCATTGAGCATTAAGCATTAAGCATTGAGCATTGAGCATTAAGCATTGAGCATTAAACATTGAGCATTGAGCATTAAGCATTAAGCATTGAGCATTGAGCATTAAGCATTGAGCATTGAGCATTAAGCATTAAGCATTGAGCATTAAACATTAAACATTGAGCATTAAGCATTGAGCATTAAACATTGAGCATTGAGCATTAAGCATTAAGCATTGAGCATTGAGCATTAAACATTGAGCATTAAGCATTGAGCATTGAGCACTGAGCATTGAGCATTGAGCATTAAACATTGAGCATTAAGCATTGAGCATTGAGCATTGAGCATTGAGCATTGAGCATTGAGCATTGAGCATTAAGTATTGAGCATTGAGCATTGAGCATTGAGCATTGAGCATTAAGTATTGAGCATTGAGCATTGAGCATTAAACATTAAACATTAAACATTGAGCACTGAGCATTGAGCATTAAACATTAAGCATTGAGCATTAAGTATTGAGCATTGAGCATTGAGCATTAAACATTAAACATTAAGCATTGAGCATTGAGCATTAAGTATTGAGCATTGAGCATTGAGCATTAAACATTAAACATTGAGCATTGAGCATTGAGCATTAAACATTGAGCATTGAGCATTGAGCATTGAGCATTGAGCATTAAACATTAAACATTGAGCATTGAGCATTGAGCATTGAGCATTAAACATTGAGCATTAAGCATTGAGCATTGAGCATTAAACATTAAACATTGAGCATTGAGCATTGAGCATTAAACATTGAGCATTGAGCATTGAGCATTGAGCATTGAGCATTGAGCATTAAACATTAAACATTGAGCATTGAGCATTGAGCATTAAACATTAAGCATTGAGCATTGAGCATTAAGCATTGAGCATTGAGCATTGAGCATTAAACATTAAACATTGAGCATTGAGCATTGAGCATTAAACATTAAACATTGAGCATTGAGCATTGAGCATTAAGCATTGAGCATTAAACATTAAGCATTGAGCATTGAGCATTGAGCATTAAGCATTGAGCATTAAACATTAAGCATTGAGCATTGAGCATTGAGCATTGAGCATTGAGCATTGAGCATTAAGCATTAAACATTGAGCATTGAGCATTGAGCATTGAGCATTAAACATTAAGCATTGAGCATTGAGCATTGAGCATTGAGCATTAAGCATTAAGCATTGAGCATTGAGCATTGAGCATTAAGCATTGAGCATTGAGCATTGAGCATTGAGCATTAAACATTAAGCATTAAGCATTAAGCATTAAACATTGAGCATTGAGCATTGAGCATTAAGCATTGAGCATTGAGCATTGAGCATTGAGCATTAAACATTAAACATTGAGCATTGAGTATTAAACATTAAGCATTGAGCATTGAGCATTAAACATTGAGCATTGAGCATTGAGCATTAAACATTAAACATTGAGCATTGAGCATTGTGCATTAAACATTGAGCATTGAGCATTAAACATTGAGCATTGAGCATTGAGCATTAAACATTAAGCATTGAGCATTGAGCATTAAACATTAAACATTAAACATTGAGCATTGAGCATTAAGCATTGAGCATTGAGCATTAAACATTAAACATTGAGCATTAAACATTAAACATTGAGCATTGAGCATTAAGCATTGAGCATTGAGCATTAAACATTAAACATTAAACATTGAGCATTGAGCATTAAGCATTGAGCATTGAGCATTGAGCATTGAGCATTAAGCATTGAGCATTGAGCATTGAGCATTAAACATTGAGCATTAAGCATTGAGCATTGAGCATTGAGCATTGAGCATTGAGCATTAAGCATTAAGCATTAAGCATTGAGCATTGAGCATTAAGCATTGAGCATTGAGCATTGAGCATTGAGCATTGAGCATTAAACATTGAGCATTAAGCATTGAGCATTAAACATTGAGCATTAAGCATTGAGCATTGAGCATTAAACATTGAGCATTAAGCATTAAGCATTGAGCATTAAGCATTGAGCATTGAGCATTGAGCATTGAGCATTGAGCATTTAGCATTGAGCATTGAGCATTTAGCATTAAGCATTGAGCATTGAGCATTAAGCATTGAGCATTGAGCATTGAGCATTGAGCATTGAGCATTGAGCATTAAACATTGAGCATTGAGCATTGAGCATTTAGCATTAAGCATTGAGCATTGAGCATTAAGCATTGAGCATTGAGCATTGAGCATTGAGCATTGAGCATTGAGCATTGAGCATTTAGCATTGAGCATTGAGCATTTAGCATTAAGCATTGAGCATTGAGCATTAAGCATTGAGCATTGAGCATTGAGCATTGAGCATTTAGCATTGAGCATTGAGCATTTAGCATTAAGCATTGAGCATTGAGCATTAAGCATTGAGCATTGAGCATTGAGCATTGAGCATTGAGCATTAAACATTGAGCATTGAGCATTGAGCATTTAGCATTAAGCATTGAGCATTGAGCATTAAGCATTGAGCATTGAGCATTGAGCATTGAGCATTGAGCATTGAGCATTGAGCATTAAACATTGAGCATTGAGCATTTAGCATTGAGCATTGAGCATTTAGCATTAAGCATTGAGCATTGAGCATTAAGCATTGAGCATTGAGCATTGAGCATTGAGCATTGAGCATTGAGCATTGAGCATTAAACATTGAGCATTGAGCATTTAGCATTGAGCATTAAACATTGAGCATTTAGCATTAAGCATTGAGCATTGAGCATTAAACATTGAGCATTTAGCATTAAGCATTGAGCATTGAGCATTAAACATTGAGCATTGAGCATTAAGCATTAAGCATTGAGCATTAAACATTTAGCATTGAGCATTAAACATTGAGCATTAAACATTGAGCATTGAGCATTAAACATTAAACATTGAGCATTAAACATTAAGTATTGAGCATTAAGCATTAAGCATTGAGCATTGAGCATTAAACATTAAACATTAAACATTAAACATTAAACATTAAGCATTGAGCATTAAACATTAAGCATTGAGCATTAAACATTGAGCATTGAGCATTAAACATTAAGCATTGAGCATTAAACATTAAGCATTGAGCATTAAGCATTGAGCATTAAACATTGAGCATTAAACATTGAGCATTGAGCATTGAGCATTGAGCATTAAGCATTGAGCATTAAACATTGAGCATTAAACATTGAGCATTGAGCATTAAACATTAAGCATTGAGCATTAAGCATTGAGCATTAAACATTGAGCATTGAGCATTAAACATTGAGCATTAAACATTGAGCATTGAGCATTAAGCATTGAGCATTAAACATTGAGCATTGAGCATTGAGCATTGAGCATTAAGCATTGAGCATTAAACATTGAGCATTGAGCATTGAGCATTGAGCATTAAACATTGAGCATTGAGCATTAAACATTAAACATTGAGCATTGAGCATTAAGCATTGAGCATTGAGCATTAAGCATTGAGCATTAAACATTGAGCATTAAGCATTGAGCATTGAGCATTGAGCATTGAGCATTGAGCATTAAACATTGAGCATTAAGCATTAAGCATTGAGCATTAAGCATTGAGCATTGAGCATTGAGCATTGAGCATTGAGCATTTAGCATTGAGCATTGAGCATTTAGCATTAAGCATTGAGCATTGAGCATGAAGCATTGAGCATTGAGCATTGAGCATTGAGCATTGAGCATTGAGCATTGAGCATTAAGCATTGAGCATTGAGCATTAAACATTGAGCATTTAGCATTAAGCATTGAGCATTAAACATTGAGCATTGAGCATTAAGCATTAAGCATTGAGCATTAAACATTTAGCATTGAGCATTAAACATTGAGCATTAAACATTGAGCATTGAGCATTAAACATTAAACATTGAGCATTAAACATTAAGCATTGAGCATTGAGCATTAAACATTAAGCATTGAGCATTAAACATTAAGCATTGAGCATTAAACATTGAGCATTGAGCATTAAGCATTAAGCATTGAGCATTAAACATTGAGCATTGAGCATTAAACATTAAACATTGAGCATTAAACATTAAACATTAAGCATTGAGCATTAAACATTAAACATTGAGCATTGAGCATTAAGCATTGAGCTTTGAGCATTAAACATTAAACATTAAACATTGAGCATTGAGCATTAAGCATTGAGCATTGAGCATTAAACATTGAGCATTAAGCATTGAGCATTGAGCATTGAGCATTGAGCATTGAGCATTAAGCATTAAGCATTAAGCATTGAGCATTGAGCATTGAGCATTGAGCATTTAGCATTGAGCATTGAGCATTTAGCATTAAGCATTGAGCATTGAGCATTAAGCATTGAGCATTGAGCATTGAGCATTGAGCATTGAGCATTAAACATTGAGCATTTAGCATTAAGCATTGAGCATTGAGCATTAAGCATTGAGCATTGAGCATTAAGCATTGAGCATTGAGCATTGAGCATTGAGCATTGAGCATTAAACATTGAGCATTGAGCATTGAGCATTTAGCATTAAGCATTGAGCATTGAGCATTAAGCATTGAGCATTGATCATTGAGCATTGAGCATTGAGCATTGAGCATTAAACATTGAGCATTGAGCATTTAGCATTGAGCATTGAGCATTTAGCATTAAGCATTGAGCATTGAGCATTAAGCATTGAGCATTGAGCATTGAGCATTGAGCATTGAGCATTAAACATTGAGCATTGAGCATTTAGCATTGAGCATTAAACATTGAGCATTTAGCATTAAGCATTGAGCATTTAGCATTAAGCATTGAGCATTGAGCATTAAACATTGAGCATTTAGCATTAAGCATTGAGCATTAAACATTGAGCATTGAGCATTGAGCATTTAGCATTAAGCATTGAGCATTGAGCATTAAGCATTGAGCATTGATCATTGAGCATTGAGCATTGAGCATTGAGCATTAAACATTGAGCATTGAGCATTTAGCATTGAGCATTGAGCATTTAGCATTAAGCATTGAGCATTGAGCATTAAGCATTGAGCATTGAGCATTGAGCATTGAGCATTGAGCATTAAACATTGAGCATTGAGCATTTAGCATTGAGCATTAAACATTGAGCATTTAGCATTAAGCATTGAGCATTTAGCATTAAGCATTGAGCATTGAGCATTAAACATTGAGCATTTAGCATTAAGCATTGAGCATTAAACATTGAGCATTGAGCATTGAGCATTAAGCATTAAGCATTGAGCATTAAACATTTAGCATTGAGCATTAAACATTGAGCATTAAACATTGAGCATTGAGCATTAAACATTAAACATTGAGCATTAAACATTAAGTATTGAGCATTAAGCATTAAGCATTGAGCATTGAGCATTAAACATTAAACATTAAACATTAAACATTAAGCATTGAGCATTAAACATTAAGCATTGAGCATTAAACATTGAGCATTGAGCATTAAACATTAAGCATTGAGCATTAAACATTAAGCATTGAGCATTAAGCATTGAGCATTAAACATTGAGCATTAAACATTGAGCATTGAGCATTAAGCATTGAGCATTAAACATTGAGCATTGAGCATTGAGCATTAAACATTGAGCATTGAGCATTAAACATTGAGCATTAAACATTGAGCATTAAGCATTGAGCATTAAACATTAAGCATTGAGCATTAAACATTAAGTATTGAGCATTAAGCATTAAGCATTGAGCATTGAGCATTAAACATTAAACATTAAACATTAAACATTAAGCATTGAGCATTAAACATTAAGCATTGAGCATTAAACATTGAGCATTGAGCATTAAACATTAAGCATTGAGCATTAAACATTGAGCATTAAACATTGAGCATTGAGCATTAAACATTAAACATTGAGCATTAAACATTGAGCATTAAACATTGAGCATTGAGCATTAAACATTAAACATTGAGCATTAAACATTAAGCATTGAGCATTAAACATTAAGCATTGAGCATTAAACATTGAGCATTGAGCATTAAGCATTAAGCATTGAGCATTGAGCATTAAACATTGAGCATTGAGCATTAAACATTAAACATTGAGCATTAAACATTAAACATTAAGCATTGAGCATTAAACATTAAACATTGAGCATTGAGCATTAAGCATTGAGCATTGAGCATTAAACATTAAACATTAAACATTGAGCATTGAGCATTAAGCATTGAGCATTGAGCATTAAACATTGAGCATTAAGCATTGAGCATTGAGCATTGAGCATTGAGCATTGAGCATTAAGCATTAAGCATTAAGCATTGAGCATTGAGCATTGAGCATTGAGCATTTAGCATTGAGCATTGAGCATTTAGCATTAAGCATTGAGCATTGAGCATTAAGCATTGAGCATTGAGCATTGAGCATTGAGCATTGAGCATTGAGCATTAAACATTGAGCATTTAGCATTAAGCATTGAGCATTGAGCATTAAGCATTGAGCATTGAGCATTAAGCATTGAGCATTGAGCATTGAGCATTGAGCATTGAGCATTGAGCATTAAACATTGAGCATTGAGCATTGAGCATTTAGCATTAAGCATTGAGCATTGAGCATTAAGCATTGAGCATTGATCATTGAGCATTGAGCATTGAGCATTGAGCATTAAACATTGAGCATTGAGCATTTAGCATTGAGCATTGAGCATTTAGCATTAAGCATTGAGCATTGAGCATTAAGCATTGAGCATTGAGCATTGAGCATTGAGCATTGAGCATTGAGCATTAAACATTGAGCATTGAGCATTTAGCATTAAACATTGAGCATTTAGCATTAAGCATTGAGCATTTAGCATTAAGCATTGAGCATTGAGCATTAAACATTGAGCATTTAGCATTAAGCATTGAGCATTAAACATTGAGCATTGAGCATTAAGCATTAAGCATTGAGCATTAAACATTTAGCATTGAGCATTAAACATTGAGCATTAAACATTGAGCATTGAGCATTAAACATTAAACATTGAGCATTAAACATTAAGTATTGAGCATTAAGCATTAAGCATTGAGCATTGAGCATTAAACATTAAACATTAAACATTAAACATTAAGCATTGAGCATTAAACATTAAGCATTGAGCATTAAACATTGAGCATTGAGCATTAAACATTAAGCATTGAGCATTAAACATTAAGCATTGAGCATTAAGCATTGAGCATTAAACATTGAGCATTAAACATTGAGCATTAAGCATTGAGCATTAAACATTAAGCATTGAGCATTAAACATTAAGTATTGAGCATTAAGCATTAAGCATTGAGCATTGAGCATTAAACATTAAACATTAAACATTAAACATTAAGCATTGAGCATTAAACATTAAGCATTGAGCATTAAACATTGAGCATTGAGCATTAAACATTAAGCATTGAGCATTAAACATTAAGCATTGAGCATTAAGCATTGAGCATTAAACATTGAGCATTAAACATTGAGCATTGAGCATTAAGCATTGAGCATTAAACATTGAGCATTGAGCATTGAGCATTAAACATTGAGCATTGAGCATTAAACATTGAGCATTAAACATTGAGCATTAAACATTGAGCATTGAGCATTAAACATTAAGCATTGAGCATTAAGCATTGAGCATTAAACATTGAGCATTGAGCATTAAACATTGAGCATTAAACATTGAGCATTGAGCATTAAGCATTGAGCATTAAACATTGAGCATTGAGCATTGAGCATTGAGCATTAAGCATTGAGCATTAAACATTGAGCATTGAGCATTGAGCATTGAGCATTAAACATTGAGCATTGAGCATTAAACATTAAACATTGAGCATTGAGCATTAAGCATTGAGCATTGAGCATTAAGCATTGAGCATTAAACATTGAGCATTAAGCATTGAGCATTGAGCATTGAGCATTGAGCATTGAGCATTGAGCATTGAGCATTGAGCATTGAGCATTGAGCATTGAGCATTGAGCATTGAGCATTAAGCATTGAGCATTGAGCATTGAGCATTAAACATTGAGCATTAAGCATTAAGCATTGAGCATTGAGCATTGAGCATTGAGCATTGAGCATTAAACATTGAGCATTGAGCATTGAGCATTGAGCATTAAGCATTGAGCATTGAGCATTGAGCATTAAACATTGAGCATTAAGCATTAAGCATTGAGCATTGAGCATTGAGCATTGAGCATTGAGCATTGAGCATTTAGCATTGAGCATTGAGCATTTAGCATTGAGCATTGAGCATTGAGCATTAAGCATTGAGCATTGAGCATTGAGCATTGAGCATTGAGCATTGAGCATTGAGCATTGAGCATTAAGCATTGAGCATTGAGCATTAAACATTGAGCATTTAGCATTAAGCATTGAGCATTAAACATTGAGCATTGAGCATTAAGCATTAAGCATTGAGCATTAAACATTGAGCATTAAACATTGAGCATTGAGCATTGAGCATTGAGCATTAAACATTGAGCATTGAGCATTAAACATTAAACATTGAGCATTGAGCATTGAGCATTGAGCATTTAGCATTGAGCATTGAGCATTTAGCATTAAGCATTGAGCATTGAGCATTGAGCATTGAGCATTGAGCATTAAGCATTGAGCATTGAGCATTAAACATTGAGCATTTAGCATTAAGCATTGAGCATTAAACATTGAGCATTGAGCATTAAACATTTAGCATTGAGCATTAAACATTGAGCATTAAACATTGAGCATTGAGCATTAAACATTAAACATTGAGCATTAAACATTAAGCATTGAGCATTAAACATTAAGCATTGAGCATTAAACATTAAGCATTGAGCATTAAACATTAAGCATTGAGCATTAAACATTAAGCATTGAGCATTAAACATTGAGCATTGAGCATTAAGCATTAAGCATTGAGCATTGAGCATTAAACATTGAGCATTGAGCATTAAACATTAAACATTGAGCATTAAACATTAAACATTAAGCATTGAGCATTAAACATTAAGCATTGAGCATTAAACATTAAGCATTGAGCATTAAACATTGAGCATTAAACATTAAACATTAAGCATTGAGCATTAAACATTAAGCATTGAGCATTAAACATTAAGCATTGAGCATTAAACATTAAACATTGAGCATTAAACATTAAGCATTGAGCATTAAGCATTAAGCATTGAGCATTGAGCATTAAACATTAAGCATTGAGCATTAAACATTAAACATTGAGCATTAAACATTAAGCATTGAGCATTGAGCATTAAACATTAAACATTAAACATTAAACATTAAGCATTGAGCATTAAACATTAAGCATTGAGCATTAAACATTAAGCATTGAGCATTAAACATTGAGCATTGAGCATTAAACATTAAACATTGAGCATTAAACATTAAGCATTGAGCATTGAGCATTAAACATTAAGCATTGAGCATTGAGCATTAAACATTAAACATTGAGCATTGAGCATTAAACATTAAACATTGAGCATTAAACATTGAGCATTAAACATTGAGCATTGAGCATTGAGCATTTAGCATTTAGCATTTAGCATGAAGCATTGAGCACCCACACGCACACACACACACACACACACACACACACACTCACACTCACATGCACACACAAACACAGACGCACACACACATACACACACGCACAAACTCACTCACACACACACAAACATACACACACATACACACACGCACACAAACACACACACACACACACACACACTCACTCACACACACACAAACATACACACACATACACACACGCACACAAACACACACACACACACTCACTCACACACACAATAATTGGCTCTGCCAGTGACTACAAACATAAAAGAATATTTTCGATCAAATGTTAAGTTAAAGCTCTACAGTCATGGTTGTGAGTTGATTGACAGCCTTTCAGAAGAACGAGGATTAATGACGTGCAGAGAAAACTCTGTTGTGTCCAATTATTCGTGGCCTGGAGTCTTGAAGTGTGTTCAGTGTGAACGACATCCATGCTGTTTGTTGTTGAAGATGCAACGATGTGTTGATGGTGAAATAAACTTTAGAGACGTTTGGTTCTAAAGATCTCAAGATGGAACTTTATGACATTTAAGCGTAAATATCTATTTGAAATATCTATTTAAAATATCTATTTAAAATATCTATTTTAAATATCTATTTTAAATATCTATTTTAAATATCTATTTTAAATATCTATTTTAAATATCTATTTTAAATATCTTAAATATCATTTTTAAATATCTTTTTTACATATCCTAAATATCTATTTTAAATATCTTAAATATCAATTTTAGATATCTTAAATATCTATTTTAAATATCTTAAATATCTATTTTAAATATCTTAAATATCTATTTTAAATATCTTAAATATCAATTTTAGATATCTTAAATATCTATTTTAAATATCTATTTCAAATATCTTAAATATCTATTTTACATATCTTAAATATCTATTTTAAATATCTTAAATATCTATTTCAAATATCTATTTTAAATATCTTAAATATCTATTTCAAATATCTATTTTAAATATCTTAAATCTTTTTTTAAATATCTATTTTAAATATCTTAAACATCTAATTTAAATATCTTAAATATCTATTTTACACATCTTAAAAATCTATTTTAAATATCTTAAATATCTATTTTAGATATCTTAAATAAGTATTTTAAATATCTATTTTAAATATATATTTTAAATATATATTTTAAATATATAATTTAATCTAAATAAGTATTTTAAATATATATTTTAAATATCTTAAATATCTATTTTAATATCTTAAATATCATTTTTAAATATATATTTTACATATCCTAAATATCTATTTTAAATATCTTAAACATCTATTTCAAATATATTTTTTAAATATCTTAAATATCTATTTTAAATAACTTATGTATCCATTTTAAATCTCTTAAATATCTATTTTAAAATATCTTAAATATCTATTTTAAATATCCTAAATATCTTGTTTAAATATCTTAAATCTCTATTTTAAATCTCTATTTTAAATATCTATTTTGAATATCTTAAATATCTATTTTAAATATATTTTTTAAGTATCTTAAATATCTAATTTAAATAGCTTAAATATCTATTTTAAATATCTAAATATCTTTTTTAAATATCTTTAATATCTTTTTTAAATATCTTAAATATCTATTTTAAATATCTATTTTAAATATCATTTTTGAATATCTTAAATATCTATTTTAAATACCCTAAATATCTATTTTAAATATCTTAAATATCTATTTTACACATCTTAAATATCTTTTTTTAAATATCTATTTTAAATATGTATTTTAAATATCTATTTAAAAAAAAAAATTAAATATCTATTTTAAATATCTATTTTAAATATCATTTTTAAATATCTATTTTAAATATCTATTTTAAATATCTTTTTTAAATATCTATTTTAAATATCTATTTTAAATATCTATTTTAAATATCTATTTTAAATATCATTTTTTAATATCTTAAATATCTATTTTAAATACCCTAAATATCTATTTTAAATATCTATTTTACACATCTTAAATATCTTTTTTAAATATGTATTTTAAATATCATTTTTAAATATCTTAAATATCTATTTTAAATACCCTAAATATCTATTTTAAATATCTATTTTACACATTTTAAATATCTTTTTTAAATATCTTTTTTAAATATCATTTTTAAATATCATTTTTAAATATCATTTTTAAATATCTTAAATATCTATTTTAAATATATTTTTAAATATCTTAAATATCAATTTTAAATATCTTAAATATCTATTTTAAGCATCTAAAATATCTAAAATATATTTTTTAAATATCTTAAATATCTTTTTTAAATATCTTATGTATCCATTTTAAATATCTTAAATCTCTATTTTAAATCTCTATTTTAAATCTCTATTTTAAATCTCTATTTTAAATATCTATTTTAAATATCTATTTTAAATATTTAAATATCTATTTTAAATATCTTAAATATCTATTTTAAATATCTATTTTAAATATCTATTTTAAATATCTATTTTAAATATCTATTTTAAATATCTATTTTAAATATCTTAAATATCTATTTTAAATATCTATTTTAAATATCATTTTTGAATATCTTAAATATCTATTTTAAATACCCTAAATATCTATTTTAAATATCTTAAATATCTATTTTACACATCTTAAATATCTTTTTTTAAATATCTATTTTAAATATGTATTTTAAATATCTATTTAAAAAAAAAAATTAAATATCTATTTTAAATATCTATTTTAAATATCATTTTTAAATATCTATTTTAAATATCTATTTTAAATATCTTTTTTAAATATCTATTTTAAATATCTATTTTAAATATCTATTTTAAATATCTATTTTAAATATCATTTTTTAATATCTTAAATATCTATTTTAAATACCCTAAATATCTATTTTAAATATCTATTTTACACATCTTAAATATCTTTTTTAAATATGTATTTTAAATATCATTTTTAAATATCTTAAATATCTATTTTAAATACCCTAAATATCTATTTTAAATATCTATTTTACACATTTTAAATATCTTTTTTAAATATCTTTTTTAAATATCATTTTTAAATATCTTAAATATCTATTTTAAATATATTTTTAAATATCTTAAATATCAATTTTAAATATCTTAAATATCTATTTTAAGCATCTAAAATATCTAAAATATATTTTTTAAATATCTTAAATATCTTTTTTAAATATCTTATGTATCCATTTTAAATATCTTAAATCTCTATTTTAAATCTCTATTTTAAATCTCTATTTTAAATATCTATTTTAAATATCTATTTTAAATATTTAAATATCTATTTTAAATATCTTAAATATCTATTTTAAATATCTATTTTAAATATCTATTTTAAATATCTATTTTAAATATCTATTTTAAATATCTATTTTAAATATCTTAAATATCTATTTTAAATATCTTAAATATCTTTCTTAAATATCTTAAATATCTATTTTAAATATCTTAAATATCTTTCTTAAATATCTTAAATATCTTTCTTAAATATCTTAGATATCTATTTTAAATATCTTAAATATCTATTTTAAATATCTTAAATATCTATTTTAAATATCTATTTTAAATATCTTAAATATCTATTTTAAATATTGTAAACATCTTGTTTAAACATCTTAAATCTCTATTTTAAATCTCTATTTTAAATATTTTAAATCTCTATTTTAAATCTCTATTTTAAATATCTATTTTAAATATCTATTTTAAATATCTTTCTTAAATATCTTTCTTAAATATCTTAAATATCTATTTTAAATATCTTAAATATCTATTTTAAATATCTTAAATATCTATTTTAAATATCTTAAATATCTTTCTTAAATATCTTAAATATCTTTC